>NW_024425119.1:21212578-21276967 GCF_017311325.1 Ursus maritimus
TATCTGGATACATTAAGCAGTAGGTTTAAAATTTACAGCTTTCATTTTGACAAGGAAAATGACACGTTTGGTCTCAAGTGCTACCTTGAACTGTTTTTCAACACTGAGACAGGTTGTCAGGTTGAGGGTGGAGGTCTGAGCATTTAGCCCCTGCAGAGCCTCCATGATGTAAACTGTCCCAGCTTGTCAGGAGAAGCCAGCCGGACCCTGGGCTATGGGCTGTTGTCTGGTCAGGGGAACAGTAGGACGCCATCTGGATGCTTGTACCCCCATGCATTGAGGTGTAATCGAATGCCTTCCAAGGAGAATGTAATTCATACAAGGGAGGCAAAGAGTATCCCAAAGAGAATGCCTGCATTAATGGATGGACCTCAAACACTTCCATTTTGATTCTGCCCATAAGACATTTCTCAGTGGAGCCTCTTTTTCTGACATGTTACATTGTGTTTGGAGACCTGGTCTTTAGGAGTTGTCTAAGCAAAGTGAAGGGCAGGGTATGAGTGGAGGGACAGGGAGGAGAGCCATAGGAGCAATGAATGGAGGGGGTGGGTACAGAAATGTAAGGAGAGTATGGTGTCGTCCAGTTGGTCTGGCTAGTGTCAGCACTACTACAATATCTCTGCCCCCTCCCACTCCAATGCAAGCAATGAGGCTGGAGAGGTAGAAACGGAAGAGACTGGAACGAGTTTTATAAGCTAGAATAAGGAGTGTGGATTTTGTCTTGAAGGCAATGGATGGAGATGATGTGATCAGGGTCAATTTTTGGGAAACCGCTTCTAGGCGAAGAAAGGCCTGGGGTGGTAAGGGGATCCTAGAGCTGACAGCCTGGGTGGGAGCTGACTGCAGTAATCCAGGGCTGCAGTGGTGAGCTGGTGGCAGACTGCCCTGTGCTACAGAGAACCAGAGCTGTGGCCACATTGGTGGTGCACAGGGGCAGCAGGAGTGGCCTTTCCCAGTGGACTTGATGGCATTTGGTGCTGACTGTGGAGGGTGAGGGAAAGGAGAGCCATCTGGTTTCTTTCCTTTTGTCAATTTCCAGAAGACTGAGGGGAAAGTCGGGAAAGAGTCTCAACCTCACATTCACGGGATGGAGACTCCCTATTTTTTCTCTTTCCTTTTCACCCCCCCCCAACTACCCTCTGCTCTCCATCTTCCTCATCCCTCTGGCAAAGTCCCTGAGGGAATAGAACACTACATCTATTGGACTTCTGTCCAACTCTGCCTGTTTCTGCTTTTTGTTTTGTTTTATTTCTGCTGCGATGATACCACTTACATTGATAATGTTTTTTATCCTACATAAAATGCTGTGTTATACACACTCAGAACTTGGTACTTAGTTCTTCTTCCCCTTTCACTTCTCTCTCTCTCTCCCTGTTTACTCCTCTTCATTTAGATACACTTAATGGATGGGAGACGCTGATCCTGTGAATTCCTTCTGTGAGGAGCACGTGTCAGTGGCAAATAGTGTGGTTATACAAAACATACACATTTAATTCCACATTATTCCTGGCATTGTGGTTTTAAACAAATGTGGCATAAAGAAAATAATCCACTGACAGCACAATAAATCTTAACTGATTTTGACCCCCTGTGGTATTGGATCTGTAGTGTCCAGAATGGGCAGACTCTACAACTGATCTAACTGTAATAAGGTCAGAGATTTAAAGGAAACTTACTGTGTTAATTTGTGTCTACGTGTGTGAAGAGGGGCTCACCAGGAAATACATTCATTTAAAATTTAAACAGCAAGCCTTTGTTTTAGCATTAGATTTCGAGGTTTGTGTTTATAAAGAATGCTTGGTCAGAGGGGCTTACCTTCAACCTCGCCTATTTGCAGAAATGATGGAAAAATTCAGTTCTTTCCAAATCAGGGTACGTCCCACCATACCTTACCACCCTTCTACAAGAGAACAATGAACAAAGTGGCAAAGTACTGAAAACAAAACTATGAGTTAAGAAATTCTCTGTGGCATTTTCCCCACACTTATTAATATTAATACAAAAATACTGTAAATAGCCCGAGGCCAAGTAATTTTTCTAATAAATGGGATAGAGAAATATTACCCAAATCCAGAACATTATAAAAATGTTAGAAACACCTACACCCTCCATTCTGTCTAGCATCAACAAGGCCATGACACAAGATCAATTTGCTAAAAAAAAAAAAAAAAAAAAAGTCCACCACACAACTGGACAGGTATTTTGAAGCCCTTTATTTCTTTTTTTTTTTTTTTTTAAGATTTTATTTATTTATTTGACAGAGATAGAGACAGCCAGCGAGAGAGAGAACACAAGCAGGGGGAGTGGGAGAGGAAGAAGCAGGCTCCCAGCAGAGGAGCCTGATGTGGGGCTTGATCCCATAACGCCGGGATCACGCCCTGAGCCGAAGGCAGACGCTTAACCGCTGTGCCACCCAGGCGCCCCAAGCCCTTTATTTCTGCTTTTATTTCCTTTCAATATCTCATGAAAAGGTTACATTGAGTTAAAACATGAGGGTGGCACACCTGTATTTTTTAAAATCTGTGGAACGTTCAGTATCTGTTCTGCATAAGCACATTGGACTGCTGTCTCTGAGCCTTTACCCAGAAAAACAGGAGCTTGCCTAGCATTACAAATGCTGTTCAAATGTTTTCCAGAGACATAAAAGAGAAATATCATCACAAGTAATGAAAATGAATAAGGAAAAAACCATAGGAGTATGGCATTTGGACAGATCAAGTGAGAACACGGAGGGGGCGCGAGGGAGGGAGAGGCAAAGAGGGAAAAAGATCTTACACACAGGCCTGGGCTAAGTGATCACATAGAGAGTCTCTTCTGAGCTTAATTTTCGTATTATGGTTTGAGTCTGTTTTGTCATTTGGTTCCAGCTATATCGGGGCCTCTGTTCCTGCTCTTGTCTTACAGATGCTTAGAAATAACTTATAGGGGTGCCTGGGTGACTCAGTTATTTAAGCATCTGACTCTTGGTTTCGGCTCCGGTCATGATCTCAGGGTTGTGAGATGGAGCCCCACTTTGGGCTCTGTGCTGGGTGCCAATCTGCTGGAGATTCTCTCCCTCTCCATCCCCCTCTACTCCTCCCGTTTGTGCCCTCTCTCTCTAAATAGATAAATAAATAAAATCTTTTAGGAAAAAAAAAAGCACTTATAGAGAATGAAAAGTATTACTAAAATTTGGAAAATTCAATTTCATAAAATATCTTGGGTACCTGAGAAGTAGAAAGGCCTACTCAATTAAAATCCATTTTGGGAGGGCTCACTCAGGAAAGGTGTGTGATATGCCAGAAGTTTGAAATAACTTCTAACCCAATGTATGGTACAGATATAGTTGGCAAAACACACACATCTGACACAAAATATATGCATGCGCGCACATACACACACACACACACACACACACCAGGGTTATAAATATCCAGAATGATAGATCTATCTTATTTAAGTCAATGAAAGGAAATATTTTAATTTATTAAATGCTATGTAAGTATGTATGTTGCAATTTCAGGGTAATTGCTACCTTCTATCTCACAAAAAAGAAAAATTTCAAATTATTGGGGTCAATGTTCAAAATGATCAGAAAAGAAATACTTAGCTGAGGTGCTACCCTCACTTGCCATTTGAAAGAAAATTCCCAGGTACTTATACACCTCAATTATTCTAAGTCCTGAATTTAGAACAGTGTCAGTGGTCGACATTTTTCGAGATGGCAGCCCAGCTTATAATCCTCCTTTGATAAATGACCCCCTTCCTGAATGTGCTCATCGAGATGGCCCCTGGCAACCATGCTTGTCTTTTGATACCATGTCTCAAACCATAGCTGACCAGAGTAACCTAACCTAAACCACTGTAGAAATTCATACACGTAGGCACACACACACACTGAGATAACTCTTTAGTAGGTACCATTATGCTTTCTGCCTTGGAATGCTTACATACTTAGAAAAACATTAATTTAAGTTCTTTACAGTGGCATTCTATTACTTGTAACCAAAAAGCCTCCTCTAGATAGACAAAATGGAGAGAGAGGAAGAGAGAACAATGGGTGGGGAAGCTCTCATGTGGTGACCACATGCGATATCCACTTATGTCAAAGAGATGGGGAAATTTTGTATTTATGACCCTCTAGGATTCCTACGGTGAGGAGTCCCAGAAACCTATCCCTTCCTATCCTTCCCCCTTTCCTCAACACTCAAGACTTGTCTCCACTCTCTGCTTTTTTTTTTTTTTTTTAAAGATTTTATTTATTTATTCGACAGAGATAGAGACAGCCAGCGAGAGAGGGAACACAAGCAGGGGGAGTGGGAGAGGAAGAAGCAGGCTCATAGCAGAGGAGCCTAATGTGGGGCTCGATCCCATAACGCCGGGATCACGCCCTGAGCCGAAGGCAGACGCTTAACCGCTGTGCCACCCAGGCGCCCCTCCACTCTCTGCTTTGAATCCAGACAAAATTTCATTGTGTCCTCTATCCATGACTATGTCAGCTACCACAAAATGCCCAGACTTCCAAGTTACCCTTCTCACCTATACTTTAAGCCCATGTGAATCCGCTTTTATTTCAGTGATTCTCAAATTTTATTGCATGTCAGAATCACCTGGAAGGTTTGGTAAAAACACAGACTGCTGCGCCTGAATTCATTTTTGATTCCATAGTCATGGGGTTAGGCCTGAGAATGGGAATTTCCAAATTCCCGGGTGATGTCGATGTTTATGGTCTAGTGGAACATCACTGCCTCATTCCTTTCTCTCCCCAAGTCCTGAAACTCACTCATCGTGCTTTCTGAATTCAGAGTGTATTGATAGCAAAATCCGCTATATTTTCAGCCTCTCTTCTCTGTCTTGCTTTAAGGCAAACTTGATTCTTCTTTAAGGTCCCATTTTTTCTTGTAGCCTGTCAAGTGGTGGCTGCTTTTTCTCCCAAAGCCCTGGGACCACTGATTTGGTGGTGGGGGTAGGTGTCCTCCTGGTTTCTCATTGCTACTTTCAGATGTTTCTCTCCATCTCTTCCCTAAAAACAACCAATCACGAATCTTATGCCATCAGATGGTATCAACCCCGTCTCTCTTTGTTCTCATTTATGGTTTCCTGTGTTATTTCCCCTGATTCCTTGGTGATATAAGCCCCTGTCACTCTCTTCAGTAACACTCCTGTCTCAATTATGATAGATTTCAATAAATATATAGATAATTGTTCTAACACTTTGGTCTATCAGTTCCTTAACCACCTCTGTTCCAGTGGTCTTGTCTTCTACCTAATGTTAGCCACTCTCATGTGGTCATACCTGGACTTCTTCATAACCTCAATTTCAAACATTCTACTCTCTGGTTGCTATGTCCTATCTTTTCAGCCCACTCTCTATATTATTAGAGCCCTAGCCATTCTTTGATCCTAATGAGACCTTTGAGCTTTTGATCCTACCTTCTTTTAATTGACATCCTTCCAGATTAAGTTTTATAATCCTTTTTAATCATTATGATAAATCCTCTAAAAACAACCTCCACTCCCTTGCTCCTCTCTTATGGTCTTACTCAGTAAGAACAGATTCACAACCTGGTTAAATGCAACTCTCTCCTTACTCCATGCCTACAACTCTACAGCTAAAACTGTCTGGAGAAAAACCCACAACCACACAGACATTAAATAGAAGTAGACTCTTAATTCTGCAAGGCAATCATATTAGATGTTTTAAAAAATTCATTCTCTCACTCTTGATGAGGATTGAAAATATTTTTCTTACTTTCCAAAACTCAATACCTTCTTCCCCACTGAGAAAATTGGGAGCATTCACAAGAGAACTTACAGAGATTATCACCACTACTTCAATCCATCTGCCACCATCTGCCCTTGTGTTCTCTGACATCTTGCCTGTTACCACAGGTGAAATATCCGTGCTCCTATCTCAAGTCAATCCTTCCACTGTGCCCTAGAACTCATCTCCTCTCACCGCATTGCCTGAGAGATTCCCCCTCTATTATATCATCCATCTTCCACACTGTATCGTCATACAAAAGTAATGTTATTTCTCCCAAGCTAAAAACTTTCTCTTGATCCCTACTTTCTACCTGTGTATTGCCCCATTTTATGATTACTATTTCCAGCAAAACTACTTGAAAAAGTGACCCATAGTCATATCTCCAATTTATGTCTTCCTGTTCTCTCTCACCCACTGCCATCAGGCTTTTGTCCTCACCGCTTCACCAAAACTGCTCCCCTGCAGTTTACCCAGGCGCCATGTTCCATAGTCATATCTCTGCTTTAATGTTAGCCTATGAATAGCATTTGAATCACACATCATTCTTGATATATATTCTTCACTTATATTCCAGGGCACAACACTTTCTTGGATTTGCTCCTGCCTTACTGAAAGCTCTTTCTCAGTTTCCTTTTCAGTTTCTCTTTTTCTTCATTTTTAATACTAGAAAGCCTCAGGTTTCAGTCCTTGGACCTCCTTTCTTTTTTATCCACGGTTATTCTCTTGGTGATCTTATTCATCTCATGGTTTTAAAAATCATATCTATGTGTTTACAGTGTTGCAGAAAAATTTTTGTCTTTTCATTTTTGAGACTATTAGCCAAATGAATAGAATTTTCTTTTGTGGCATCATGCAAAGAAACAAGCATAAGTATTAAACTAAGTCCATCAAATATCATTTGTATACTAATTTGTTAGTCATTTCTTTTTTTTTCATTTTATTGAAGTAAATAACTGACAAATAAAATTGCAATATATATAAGATATATGGTATGATGATCTGATAAATGTGCACAGTGTGACAGGATTCCCACCATGAAGTTAATTAACATATGCATCCCCTCGCGTATTTCCTTTTTTTTTTTTTTTTGGTGAGAATATACTTAGATTCTACTCTCTTAGCAAATATACAATACAGTGTTATGTCAACTATAGTCACTGTATTATATATTAGATCCTCAGATCTTATTCATCCTATAACTGAAAATTTGTACCCTTTTATCAACCTCTCCCTATTTTTCCTAAAACCCTGCCCCTGATAACCACCATTCTCCCTTATGTTTCAATGAGTGTCATTTTTTTTTTTTTGATTCCACATATTAGTGATACAATGCAGTATTTTTCTCTGTCTGGCTCATCTCACTTAGCATAATGCCTTCCAGGTTCATCTGCATTGTTGAAAATGGCAGAATGTCCTTCTTATTAAAGGCTGAATGATATTCTACACACACACACATAGTTACATACATACCACATCTTACCTATCCAGTCATCTGTTGATGGACATTTAGCCTGTTTTCATACTATTTGGCTATTGTAAATAGTGCTGCATACTATTTCATGGCTATTGTAAATAATGCTGCAATGAACATGGTAGTACAGATACCTCTTTGAGATAATGGTTTTGTTTCCTCTAGATATATATCCAGAATTGGGATTGCTGGATCAAACGGTAGTTTTATTTTTAATTTCTTGGGGAACCTCCATGCTGGTTTCCATAGTGACTGAATCAGTTTACATTCCCACTAGCACTGTTCAAGGGTTCCCTTTTCTCCATATCCTCACTAGCACTTTTATCTTTTGTCTCTTTAGCTGTACAGAATCATTTTAGTTTGATATAGTCCCACTTGTTTATTTTTGCTTTTGTTGCTTTTGCTTTTGGTGTCAAATCTAAAAAAAATCATTGCCAAGAGAAATGTCAAGGAGCTTACCCTCTATGTTTTCTTTCAGGAATTTTATGGTTTCAGACCTTATATTCAAGTCTTTAACCCATTTTGAGTTGATTTTTGCGAATGGTGTTAAGATAGTGGTCCATTGTTTTGCATGTAGCTGTCCGATATTCCCGTCGCTATTTATTGAAGAGACTGTCTTTTCTGCCATTGCATATTCTTGGCTCCTTTGTTGTAAATTAACTGACTATATGGGGATGGATATATTTTTGGGCTCTATATTCTATTGTCTATGTGTCTGTTTTGTGTCAATACCATACTATTTTGATTACTATAGCTTTGTATTATAGTTTGAAATCAGGAAGTGTGATGCCTCTTGCTTTGTTCTTTCTCAAGATTGCTTTGGCTATTCAGGGTCTTCTGTGATTCCAATTTTAGGATTGTTTTTTCTATTTCTATGAAAGATGGAATTTTGATTTCATTGGAATTTTGGTAGGGATTGTGTTGAATCTGTAGATAGCTTTGTATAGTACAGATATTTTAACAATATTAATTATTCCAGTCTATGACTATGGAATACCTTTCCATTTGTATCTTTTTCAATTTTTTCATTAATGTTTTATAGTTTTCAGTGTACAGGTCTTTCACCTCCGTGATTAAATTTATTCCTAAGTATTTTATTCTTTTAGGTGCTATTGTAAATGGGATTATTTTCTTAATTTCTCTTTCTAATAGTTCATTGTTATATACAACTGATTTTTGTATATTGATTTTGTATCCTGCAACTTTAGTGAGTTTGATGATTAGTTCTAACAGTGTATTAGTGGAGTCTTCAGGGTTTCCTATATTATATTATTATGTCATCTGCAACCAGAGACAATTTTACTTCTTCCTTTCTAAAATGAATGCCTCTGATTTCTTTTTCTTGCCTAATTGTTCTGGCTGGAACTTTCAGTACTATGCTGAATAAAAGTAGTGTCTTGTTCCTGATCTTAAGAGAATAAACTCTCAACTTTTCACTGTTTAGTATGTTGTCATCTCTGGGCTTGAAATGTATGGACTCTATTATGCTCAGCTACATTCCTCTGTACCCAGTTTGTTGGTAGTTTTTTTTTTAAATCATGAACAGGTGTTGAATTTGTCAAATGCTTTTTCTGCATCCGTTAAGATGATCATATAATTATTTTCCTTCATTTTGTTAATGTGGTATATAACATTGATTTATTTACATATGTTAAACCATCCTTATATCCCTGGAATAAATCCCATTTGATCATGATGTATATTTCTCTTAATGTACTGTTAAGTTTGGTTTGCTAATATTTTTTGTTGTGTTGTTGTTTGAATAACCTATTATTATTATTATTATTTATTTTCAATTAACCAACATATAATAATCATTAGTTTTTGCTAATATTTTATTGAGGATTTTTGCATCTATGTTCATCAGAGATATTGACCTATAATTTTCTTATAGTGTCCTTGCGGGACTTTGTATCGGGGTAATGCTGATCTCAAAAAGTGAGTTTGGAAATATTCCCTACTCTTCCATTTTTTGGAAGACTTTGAGATAGATTGATATTAATTCTTTAAATGTTTAGTAGAACTCATTAATGAAGGTATCTGATCCTGGGCTTTTGTTTGTTGGGACATTTTTTATTATTGTTTCAATTTCCTCGCTAGTAATTAGTCTATTTAGATTTTGTATTTCTTCTTGATTCAGTCTTGGTAGGTTTTATGTTCCTAGGAATGTATCCATTATTTCTAGGTTATCTATTTGTTGGCATATAATTGTTCACAGTAGTTTCTTAATGATCCGTAGCATTTTTATGTTATCAGTTGTAATGTCTCCTCTTTCATTTCTGATTTTATTTATTTGAATCTTTTTCTTTCTTGGTGAATCTAGCTAAAGGTTTATAAATTTTCTTTGTTTTTTTAAATAGCCAGCTCTGAGAGTTTCTTTGATTTGTTTTCTGTTGTCTTTCTAGTCTCTATTTCATTTATTTCCATTCTTATCTTTGTTATTTTCTTTCTTCTACTAACTTTGGGCTGAAGTAGCTCTTTTAAAAAAATTTTCCTTAAGGTATAAAGTTAGGTTGTTTGAGATTGTTCTTTTTTCTTCATGTAGGCATGTAGCACTATAAATTTCTCTCTTAGAATTGCTTTTGCTGCATCCCATACATTTTGGTATTTTGTGTTTCCATTTTTATTTATCTCAAGATATTTTTTGATTTCCCTTGTGATTTCTTCTTTGGGTCATTGGTTGTTTAGGATTTTGTTGTTTACCTCCACATATTTGTGAGTTTTCCAGTTTTTCTCTTGTAATTGATTTCTAGTTCATGCTATTGTGGTAGGAAAGGATGCTTGATACAATTTCAACCTTCTTAAATTCATTAAGACTTGTTTTGTGATCTTACATGTGATCGATCCCAGAGAGTGTTCTATGTGTGCTTGAGAGGAATGTGTATTTTCTTCCTGTTTGATGTAACATTCTGTATATGTCTAGGTTCATCCGGTCTAACATGGAGTTGTAAGTCCAATATCTCTTTATTGATTTTCTGACTGGATGATCTATTTATTATTGAAAGTGGGGTTTTGAAGTCCCCTACTATTCTTGTATTGCTGTCTATTTCTCCTTTCGGATCTATTTTTTAAATATATTTTTTAGGTGCTCCTATGGTGGGTGCTTAAATATTTATACATGTTATATACCCTTGTTGGATTGATCCCTTTATCATTATATAATGACCTTCCTTGTCTCTTGTTATAGTTTTTGGCTTAAAGTCTATTTTGTCTGATATAAGTATAGCTACTCCTGCCTTATGCTGGTTTCAATTTGCATAGAATATCTTTTCCTGCCTCTTCACTCTTAGTGTATGTGCATCCTTAAAGCTGAAGTGAGTCTCTGGTAGGTAGCATATAGTTGGGTCTTGTTTTTAAATCCACGCAGCCACTCCATGTCTTTAAAAAAAATTTGTTTTGAGTATAGTTGACACACAATGTTACATGAGTTTTAGGTGTACAACATAGTGATTCAACTTCTCTATATGTTAGGCAAAGCCTACCCCAATGTAGCTACCATCTGTCACTATACAACACTATTATGGTATCATTGACTATATTCCCTATGATGTGCTTTTATTCCTATAACTTATTCAATCCATAACTAGAAGCCTGTATCTCCCACTCTCCTTCACCTATTTCTCTCATACCCCTTCCCCACTCCTCTGCTCTGTGGCAGCCATCAATTTGTTCTCTGTATTTACAGGTCTGATTCTTTTTTTCATTTGTTTGTTTATTAATTTGTTTTGTTTTTTAGATTCTACATGAGTGAAATCATATGGTATTTGTCTTTCTCTGTCTGATGTATTTCACTTAGCATTATGTTGTTATAAATGGCATGATATCATCCTTTTTAATGGCCATGTAATATCCCATTATTATATATAGAGCTGCTTTTGTATGTAGATACATATACATACACACACAGCACATCTTCCTTATCCATTCATCTGTCAATAGACCTGTTGCTTTCATATCTTGGCAATTATAAATAATGCTTCAATAAACATAGGGGTGAATATATCTTTTTGAATTAGTGTTTTCATTTTCTTTGGGTAAATATCCACCAAGGGAATTATTGGATCATAATATATTTCTATTTTTAATTTTTTGAGGAAACTCCATACTATTTTCCACAGTGGCTGTACTAATTTACATTCCTACCAGCAGTGCACGAGGGTTCCTTTTTCTCCACATCCTCACCAACACTTGTTATTTCTTGTCTTTTGACAGGTGTCAGGTGATATCTCATTGTGGTTTTGATTTGTATTTCCCTGATGACTAGTGATGTTGAGTATCTTTTCATGTGTCTGTTGACCATCTGTATGTGTTCTTCAGAAAAATGCCTATTCAGGTCCTCTGTCCATTTTAAAACCAGATTTTTAATTTTTTTTTTTTTTGGTGTTGAGTTGTGTAAATTTTTTATATATTTTTGCTATTAACCCCTCATCAGATATCTTCTTCCATTTAGTAGGTTGACTTCTCATTTTGTTGATGTCTTCCTTTCTGTACAAAACCTTTTTATTTGGATGTAGTCCCAATAGTTTATTTTTGCTTTTATTTCCTTTGCCTTAGGAGACATATCTAGAAAAATGTTGCTATAGCCAGTGTTGGAGAAATTACTGCCTGTGTTCTCTTCTAGGATGATTATGGTTTCAGGTCTCACATTTAGGTACTTAATCCATTTTGAGTTTATTTTTATGTATGGTCTTAGAAAGTGGTCCAATTTCATTCTTTTGCTTGTAGCTATCCAGTTTTTACAGCACCATTTTTTGAAGAGACTGTCTTTTCTCCATTGTATATTCTTGCCTTCTTTGTCATAGATTAATTGACTATATAAGCATGGATTTATTTCTGGGATCTCTATTCTGTTTTATTGATTTATGTATCTATTTTTGTACCAATACTATATTATTTTGATTACTACAGCTTTGTAGTATATCTTGAAATCTGGAATTGTGATTCCTCCAGCTTTGTTTTTCTTTCTCAAGATTGTTTTGGCTACTTGGGGTCTTTGTGGTTCCATACAAATTTTAGCATTATTTCATCTAGTTCTGTGAAAAATGCTGTCAGTATTTTGATAGCAATTCCATTGAATCTGTAGGTTTCTTTGGGTAGTATGGACATTTTAACAATATTAATTTTTGTAACCCATGATCATGTAACATCTTTCCATTTGTTTGTATTGTCTTTAGTTTCTTTTATCAGCGTTTTACAGTTTTCAGAGTACAGGTCTGTCACCTCCTTGGTTAAGTTTATTCCTAGGTATTTTATTCTTTTTGGTGCAATTGTAAATGGAATTGTTTTTTTAATTTCTCTTTCTGCTATTTGTTATTGCTGTATAGATATGCAACAGTTTTGTATATATTAATTTTTTATCCTACAACTTTACTGAATTCATTTATCAGCTCTAGTATTTTTTTGGAGGAATCCTTAGGGTTTTCTATGTATAGTATCATGTCATCTGCAAATAATGAAAGTTTAACTTCTTTATCCATGTGGATTCCCTTTATTTCTTTTTCTTGTCTGATTCCTGTGGCTAGGACTTCCAATACCATGTTGAATAAAAGTGGTGAGAGTGGAGATCCTGTCTTATTTCTGATCTTAGAGGAAAATCTCTCAGGTTTTCATGATTGAGTATATGTTAGCTGTGGGCTTTTCATATATGGCCTTTATTATGTTGAGGTGTGTACTCTCTAAACCCACCTTGTTGAAAGTTTTTATCATGAACAGATGTTGAACTTTCACCCTGTATCTTTTGATTGGAGAATTTAGTCCATTACATATAAGGCAATTATTGGTAGGTATGGACTTACTCTTGCCATTTTGTTGTTTTCTGGCTGTTTTGTAGTTCCTTTGTCCCTGTCTTACTCTCCTCTTTTGTGATTTGCAGATTTTCTGCAGTGGGATGCTTTGATTTCTTTCTCTTTCTCTGTTGTAAATTTACATAAGTTTTTGCTTTGTGTTTACCATGAGGCTTACACAAAACATATTATAGTTATGATAGTCCAAACTGATAACTTCAAATGCATATAAATCCTTTACATTTTTACACTCTCCTCTCCCATATTTTATGTTTTTGATATCACACTTTACACCTTTTAATATTGTGTATCCATTACCAAATTATTATAGTTACAATTATTTTTAATACTCTGTCTTTTAACCTTTAATTAGTTCATTTTTTTGTAGTTGTTTCTCTGATAGTGTTTGGATAGTTTAGCATAATGGTTAAAAACATGGGTTTTAGAATAAGAAAGGTTACAGTTCAGGCCTATTTATTCTACTAATCAAATAAAGCAATTTGCTTATCTGTAAATGCAAAAATAATACCCACCCCACTAGATTTGTTGTGATAATTAAATAAACTATGGGTGTGTTTGATTTGGGTTTCTCTCAGTCACTTAACTGACTGTGAGGCCAGATAGTTTATTTGGGAGGTGCTTGTAGGAAGCAAGAGTGAGAGAACAGAGTAAGCTAGAGGAGGAATAACAAATATAAGGATATGTTATAGTGGTTGCTGCTATAAGCAATTGTGGCTTAATTCTGCTGGGACTTCAGAGAAGCAAACAGACTGCCCCCCAGAATTGTCATAAGGAAGGATGGGAGGTTGAGGCTCCTCTCTCCCATTACTGAGGATTTCCCATGGAGCTGTTACCTTCTTTGAACTTTTAGGAGCCCCCAAATTGAGCTGAGCAGGCTCTTATGGTTTTAGGGAAGGCTCCGAAGGAGTCTGTGTCTGTTTATACTAGTGAATGACTGTAGATTCCTGGTCACCTCCTGTCCCCCTGGGAGATAAACTCTGAAGGGGTGCTGGGATGTAAGGACCCAAGGAACAGTCTGGTCTTGATACAGTAAATTTTGGACAATGGATCTCCTTATTCTTTTTCAGTAGCTCATCAATGAAGTTGGGTATTTTATTTTACCATGTACTAAAAATTCCTGTCTCAGGGCATTATTTCTTCTCACCTCCCACCCATTCCTTCTATGCACCCTTCCTCTTGTGGAGTTATAGCCCAAAGTTAAGTGAGGTTGGGTAGGAATACTAATGAGAATGCCATTCAAGAGTTTATGCATATTCTGCTCTCTGATTCAGCTAGTGAAAAAGCTGTCCAGAATGCTGCTTTATAGAACTACCTAAAGGCAGGTTTACCTCCTAGTGCCAGGATTCATTTGTAGCTTCTTTGAAGACAAAAAGCTGGGGATTATTTTCAGGTCTGTCTTGCTTATTGACAACAGCTGACTGAAGTAGTATGTCAGTTATTAAGGATTCTTTTTAAATCCTTCATATTAGAAAAGGACAGAGTTGTTAGGTAATCTTATCCAACTCCTTGGTTCAGTGCACTGTTTATATCATCCCTCGGTTTGGCGGCAGTGAACTATTTTGGTTTGAATTGTTGATATTTTTTGTAGTGTTTCGTTTGTTTTGTTTTGTTTTTACTACAGTAATTCTTACTGCTAAAACATAAAACCACAATAGGAGTCAACTCAAACTTTCCTCTCACTAAAAACTTCTTTCGACTATTACAAATGCTTTTTTATACCAAGATAAACATTTTATTTATTTTTGATTAGTTTTTCCAACTGTCACACTATCATCTCTTGGACCATATACTCAGTTCATATTTATTTGTTGATCTTTGCCTCTAGATGTATACAGCGGTTCTCACCATAAAAACTTGCTGTTGGGGAAAATAAGCTAAATTGTAATTTAAAAGGAAATCCTCTTGTGTACTAGAATCATACATTTATGATATCAAATTTGAGAGAATTCATGTTGCTTAATCACGGTATCTTAGTCAAACATAGAAGTAGCTAGTATGTTCATTTATTTATTTATTTATTTGAGAGAGAGAGATAGTAAGAGAGAGAGAGAGTGAAAGAGAAAGCACGAGCAGGGAGAGGGAGAAGCTCTGAAACTCCTTTTCCCTAGACCAGAGGGTAAGGCGCTGAGATGTGGCAGAGTGCAAACTTTCAATGTTATGATTACTACAATAGAGCATTTTTGAAGATAAGGGCAGTTACTTGTGGTCCCTTAGACTGCAAAGTTTTTCAAACTGCAATGCCACAAAACAATAAAGTATCAGGCATTTTTGACTAAGATCTACCATGAGAAATAGATTTTACTTCATGTGCAGAACACATACAACTACGTACATGCAGAATTGAAATAAAATTTTCATGAAACAATACTTAGTCTATATTCCCAGCGATATACTCTTGTCATTTTCTTTTTTTCTATCTTCTGAAATGTTGCTTAAACTCTCCAGATCAAATCTATGACCCTTTGCAGGGTTATCAATCAGACTGAAAAATACTTCACTAATTGAGAGAGAAAAGGGTATATATATACATATATATATATACACACACAAATATAATACTTAAAATATAAATGTTTCTATAAATATACTTGTATGTATATAAAAATGTATTTCTCACCATAAGCTGCTATGAAAAAAGTTTGCAAGCCACTGCTTCAAAGAATAAGAGAATTGAAACTTGCATTCAGAGGCAAGTGGGAGAACACAGTGGGGAGCCTCGAGAGGGGAGGCAGAGTGTAATGTAAGCAAGATTTATTTTTATTCATTTAGTTTTTATTTCTTAATTATTAGGTAAACCTATAAGATTGCTTTGTTTCCTTCCTAAACTAATTTTTCCCCTCAAGAGTTATATATCAAATTACACAGAGATACAAAACTATGTAGAGTATTGATTACTGTTGATGGAGTCAGTTTCTTGATCTTAAACATCGTGAATAACATTCTGACATAATTTGTGTACTTAATCTTTAAAGAATTTGGGAATTTTAAAATAATTCTTTGGGTGCTCCTTTTTTTAGCTCTTATGAGCAGGGTTAATACATATTCATGTTGTAAAATGGATCCTCTATAATTGTGCCTGTATTACAGATTCCCAAGGCTATATTCATGACAGTTAAAGAGATAAATTTAAAAAGCTTTCATGAGGATTGGCATATTGTTCATATAAGCCTAATGACTGTATAGCTCAATGACTCAGAAATCTGTGCCCACATGTCTGATCCAGCACCTACCTGACTGCACATGATACCGTGCTGGCCTTGCATACTGGCAAGCAGAGACTTGGCCTGCTGGGAGTTTGTACTCTGACATATGAAGTCTAAAATAATATTTTTTAACCCCAGGTAAAAGGAAAAAGTGGGAGATTTTGTCTTAGTGGCACTTCTCATTTGATACTCAGTTCTCCTTATATAAAAATTCTCCTATCTCCTCTTCCCTCCTATCTCTCTGACCTTTAATTCATCTGCTTTTGCTTCCATCTCCTCCCACATCCTGCCCACAAGCTCTCTCATGCTGCTTTCATTGTGACTGTGGTTGACAGAAACCCCCTGTATCCCACCTATCACACTTCTCTCGCCTTTCCCTAACTGTACCAGAATGGCACCGTGATCGAGACCATGGGCTCCGAGTTAGACTGCCAGGGTTCTAGGCCCAGCACTTTTACTGGCCAGCTGTGCAAACTTGGACACCTTATTGCAAGAAATGTAAAAAGTCATGATGGTCTGAAATCTACTTTCAAATAGTTTGACCAGAAAAAGGGTATATGTAAATATAAGATATACGGTATACATAAATATAGTATACTATATATACACACACATATATAATATAAAGTTTATATACCTTATCAAGTTTATACTTAGTTATATAGTATATATTCTATACAGTATAGATAAAGAATATAGTATAGTATATATTCTATACTGTAGTATATTAGTGTGTATGTGTGTATATATATTTATATTTACAAATACATTTATATTTATATTTGAACCTCTGGATTTAACTGTGGAACTTACTCATTTTGAGCACACTTTCCTTTCTAGAAATTTTAAAAGAGCAGAAACAGAATTGAATCCAATCCAATTCAACAAGAAAACATTCTGTATGCCCCTCTTTGTGATAGACACTGGGAATAGTTAATTTTGTACAAATTCAGTAGCAAATTTTGTTTCTATCTGTATTAATATATATTGTATCTATCATCATCTATCTATGAGTGAAACGTAGCAGAATGTTAATAACAGATCAGTGCAAGCAGTTTCTACATGTTCATTGTGCTATATTTTCTTTTTTTTTTTTAAAGATTTTATTTATTTATTTATTTGAGAGAGAGAGACAGCCAGTGAGAGATGGAACACAAGCAGAGGGAGTGGGAGAGGAAGAAGCAGGCTCCCAGTGGAAGAGCCTGACATGGGGCTCAATCCCAGAACTCCGGGATCACACCCTGAGCCGAAGGCAGATGCTTAACGACTGAGCCACCCAGGCGCCCCTCATTGTGCTATATTTTCAAGTGTTCTGAAAACGTGAATGAATTTCTTTTCTTTAAAAAAAAGATTTATTTATTTGAGAGGGAGAAGGAGAGAGAGCACATGTGCATGCATATGCGAGTGGGGAAGAAGGGCAGAGGGAGAGGGAGAGAAGCAGACTCCCTGCTGAGCATGGAGCCCCACATGGGGCTCAATATCATGACCCTGAGATCGTGACCGGAGCTGAAATCAAGAGTTAGATGCTTAACAAACTGAGCCACCCAAGAGCCCTTGGAAGCATGAAAAATTTCAAACTAAAAGTTGGGAAAAAACAGAAAGAGCATTCCCTGGTACATAGTAAGTGCTTAATAAATGCTAGCTATTTTTATTAATCCCGATGTTCTATCAGTAGGAGATATCTCCCCAGCCCACTCCTAGGTATTGCAAACATTTAGCCCTGGCCTTTTAGGGATAAAGCCATGATCTTCCTTGACTGTCCTTTTTAAAAATGGGTTGGGACTTTTGTATTGTGGCAGTCTATCGATATAGATTGCATGAGTTTTCCTGGGGTATGCGGGTGATCACTTAATTATTCACAGGTACAATTCTAATTTTAAGAGTTGAAATTCATTCACACTGCACTAATTCTTTTTTTCCTATAACCAAGATAATCTTCTTCCTGGCACTTCACTCTTCAGCATAGTAAGAGAAACACACATACACCCACCTTAACTGATCAATCAACCAAACCTTTAGTTTGCTAAATTATTGAAAATTATTTTCTTCCAGTTTAAACAGTTTCGTTCAATGAAATCTTTTGAAAATTGAATGTTCAATTCCCTAGAGACTAGTCCTTATTCCCAAATTGGTGTCTGGGTGTAGGGGAAAGCTCAGGAATCCTCCTAACGATGAGAGTGAGGCAGCTGGCTTATGTGCTGTCTTTCTCTTTGAGGCAGGATGGCTTGACTGGTCTCCTCTCTGGATTGACATCCCCTGATATGATTCACGTAGGTAGCCCTGAAGTACCTGAAAGTTTTTATGATGGCTCTGAAAGAAACCCTTATTTCCTATAGCCACAGGACTGCTATTTCTGAAAACCCAACCCAATGTGTGAAGAACAAACTCTTACATGGCCTCCAAATATTTCTGCCTCCTAGTATTCATGTCGTGGGGTAATCCCCTCCCCTTGAATGTGATTGGGACTTGTGACTTTCTGCTAACCAATAAAATATGGGAAAGGTAAGAGGGTGCCATTTCCTTGGATATATGGGATTATAACATCCATATTGACTCTCTCCACCATATGGAGAGGCCCACATGGCAAGAAGCTGAGGGCAGTGTCTGGCCAACAGCTTGCAAGGAGCTAAGGAACTGGATTGTTCAAACAGCCATGTGAGTTTGGAAGGAGATTCATCTCTTTAGCCAGCCTGAGATGAGATGCCAGCTCTGGCTGACCCCTCATTGCAGCCTTGAGAGATCCTGAAGCAGGACACTCCCCTATGCTGTGACTGGATTCCTGACCCACAGAAATTGTGGGATAATAAGTATGTGTTTATTTATGTTGCTAAATTTGTAGTAATTTGTTATGTGGCAATATATGAGTAATACATAACTTTTGTCACAAATTGGGCAACGAAGGAAGCTGATAGAGTAATAAGTTCCCAAACTGCTGTGCTTGATCAATGACACTTATTTATTCTGAACACACTTTCCTTTTTTAGAGATTTTAAAAGGCCAGAAACTGAATTTAATTCAATTTAGTTCAGGCAAAGCCTACTAAATATAATTTAATAAGTGCTCCTAAAAGTGTTATTTCATTGTCATAGACACTGGGAATAAAAAAATAAATATAATGTAGTCCTCAATTCAAGGCGTATAGCTCTATTGGAGAAGACAGCTTTGTAGGACTCCACTATGGGACGTGGTATTTAGACTGAGTTTTTATATATACTTAAAGAACTGTGTGATGGTTAATTTTATGTGTTGGTTGGGCCACAGTCTCCAGATATTTGGTCAAACATTATTCTGGATTTTTCTGTGAATTTTTTTCTTTTTTTTTTCTTGACAAGATTAATATTTAAATCAGTGAACTTTTTTTAAAAAAAGATTTTATTTATTTATTTTAGAGAGAGAGCACATGCGTGAGTGCGAGTGGGGGGAGGAGCAGAGGGGAAGGAGAGGGAGGGGGAAAGAATCTCAAGCAGACTTTATACTCACCACAGAGCCGACCTGGGGCTTGATCTCTTGACCCTGAGATAATGACCTGAGCTAAAACCAAGAGTCAGCCGCTTAACTGACTGAGCAACGTAGGTGCCACTAAATCAGTGAACTTTGAATAAAGCAGATTGCCCTCCATAATGTGGGGAGGGGGCTCATCCAATCAATTAAAGGCTTTAAAACAAAGACTAAAGTTACCCAAGCCAAAAGGAATTCTGCTAGTAAATGGCCTTTGGACTTGAACTGCAGCATTAGCTTTTCCCTGGGTTCTCATAGTCACATGAACTAATTCCTTAAAATAAATCTCTCTTTCTATGTGTACACAGATATGTCTGTGTGTATGTCTGTGTATACATATGGTTCTGTTTTTCTGGAGAGCCCTGACTAACACACACCCTATGCCATCACACTAATGCTTTGTATTTTAAACTTTAAGTTGATTAGTTTCGTATTCAACCATGAATCTCACTTTTAACATACTTCACACTTGTTATTTGGCTCCTTCTCTGATAGCCTCACTGGACTATAAGTTGTTTGAGGACACTTGGGAGTTTTTGCCTTTGTGTACTCTTAAACTGTCTAGCATTGAGTTGAACCACTTATTAACCGTGTAACTTTGGTCAGATCACTTCATGTCATTACCTTTCAATATTCTAATTCATAAAATGTGGATAGTAAACTACAACTTCATAGAATTCCTTTAGGGTTGATTGAGATAAGACTACAAAGAACTTAGTATAGAGCTTAATAGTATAACAAGCACTCAGTAAATCTTATTTTTTGTGTTATTATTATTGTCTGTACCAGCAGAATAGTTAGTATTCAAGGAATATTCATTAAACACAAATTTATTTATATTTATTTATTATTTTTTTAGTTAAACACAAATTTAAAATGACAGCACAGGTAGAAATTATGCCCAGGATGAAAATTAGTAACACTATATAGAAGTTTTAACTCAACATGTTTGAGAGATGTGGGTACTTACAGAAACTACCTTCAGTACTACAAAACATGATTTTCAGGTACATTTCCTATGCAAAATGAACTGTAGAATAAAAATATTCCCAGTTGTTGCTAGTTATATACCCCCAATTTAATTTTGCATAAGTTCTTAAAGAGTTTGGATGTTGCTTTAGTTTGTTCTCATCAATTACAAAGAATTTTCCTAAACTCTGCATTTAGGAATAGATTCAGATATTCTGAACTGGAAATTATGCAGAATAGAAAGGGAATGTGGTAGATTAGGAGGTTATAGTTAAATCTTAACAGCCAGGACTAGTTTTTCATAATTTTTCCTTTTATACTTTTATTAATGAGGGATAAATTATGTGTTCATCAGTGGAGGAAACAATGCAAAATTAAAGATTAGTTTTTAGAGAATTGTCTCTTATATTTAAAAGAAAACAGTAAGAAAGCAGTTGGTTACATTTTTATTCAACTTTCTTATTAGTCTGAAAATTTCAGCTTGTCAGACAAAGTTATATAAAGCAGCAAAGCCTGTATAATTTTCTATTTTTTAAAAATTTGCAAACTCAAAAATGATTGCGGGGAAAACAGTGGCCTAACCTCTCAATGAGGATTTAATAATAGTGTACTCTACTGGGGTCTCTTATTGGTAAGATTTCACTGCTTAAAAACAACAGTGTGGTTCAGGACACCTACTGGAATACTAATGATTTGATTAATTATAATTAAATAACACTGGTTCAAGCTTTTTATTTCTTTTAGTTTTTGGATTATTTTCATTATGCTTAATATCAACATCAGTGAAGCTGCCATGGTACAGGCAATCTATTTAAAAATAGGGAACAAGCTGTCTGTATGGGATTACAAGGGAATTCATATGGTGTATCAAACTCTCTATCAAGTTTACAATTCTATTAAGCCAAAAATTAATATTAAATATGTGTCAGATTTAGGGAAACTTATCGATTCTTTATTCTGGTGACATGTAAACCAACCCCAAACTTAGAAATTTTTTTGACTAATTATTTCAAGCAGTGTCTTCTAACTATAAATAATTGGATGTCTCTAGTCATCTAAAAAGATTATTAAGTCCCTGTCATGTACAAGGTAGTCCTGAGGCTTTAGGTGGCTCACATTTCTAGTGAAGGAGATCAGATGAAGCAAAATAGCAGCAATCCAAGACAGTTAATGACAGCTCAAAGTAGGAAGAGCTCGCTTTTAGATAATTGGGCAAAGAACTGTTTTATAAAGGAGGTGAGAGGTACAGAATCATAAATTGTCAGAAATAGAAGGGCACTTATGCCTCAGTTTTCATTTCACAGATGAGGAGACCAAGGCCAGGAAGAGTAAAGTCCTGCCTGAAGTCATATTATAAAAATATGACGGCATTGAGATAGAATTCAGTTTCCATAACTTCTTGTCTAATAGGCTTTGTACAAATAGCTTTATGGAGGTACAATTCACATACCATAGATTTACACTCTTAAAGTGTACAGTTTGGTTTTTTATTATACTAATAGAATTATCATTGTTATCTAATTTAAAACACTTTTCTTGTCCCAGAAAGAAACTCTGTACCTATAAGGACTCACTTTCCATTTTTTCCCTCCTTGCAGACTCTGGCAGTGACTAATTTTTTTTCTCTCTCTGTGGATTTGCCTATTCTGTACATTTCATATAAATAGAACCATAAATATATGGCCTTTTGTTTCTGACTTGTTTTACTTACCATAATGTTTTAGAGTGTCATCCATGTTGTATCATGAATCAGTAATTTATTTTTTTATTGCTGAATAATATTCCAGTGTATGGATGCACCACATTTTGTTTATCCATTCATTAGTTGATGGACATTTAGGTTGTTTCCATGTTTTGGATATTATGAATAATGCTGCTATGGGCATTTGTGTACACATTTGTGTAGACATATATTTTCAATTGGGTGTATACTTGAAGTGGAATTGCTAAGTCATATGATAACTCTAAGTTATCTGTTCAAGAACTGACAAACCGTTTTCCAAATCAGCTGCACCACTCTATGCTCCTGCCAGAGTGTATAAGGGTGTCAGTTTCTCCTCATATTCATCAACATGTTTTAATTTTAGCCATCCTAGTAGGTGTGAAGTGCTATCTTATTGTGGCTTTGTTTTTCATTTCCTTAATGAGTAATGAGGTTGAGCATCTTTTTATGTGCTTTATAGCCACTTCTATATATTATTTGGAGAAATGATTATTCAATCCCGCCATTTTTAAATTGTTCTTATTTTTAATTATTGTTTTTAGTTTAGAGTTGAGTTTAGGGGTCTTTACATATAATGTGGATACAAATCTCTTTACAGAAATATGACCTGCAAATATTTTCTTCCATTCTGTGCACTGTCTTTCCACTTTCTTGATGGTGTTCTTTGAAGAAGATATGTTTTTAATTTTGATGAAGTCCAACTTATTTATTTTTTCTTTACTTTGGTATTAATATCTAAGAAACTATTGCTTAATTCAGGTCAGAAAGATTTTTTTTTACAATCTTTTAAAACGTTAGAAAGATTAATAATGTTTTCTTTAAGAATTTTATAGTTTTAGGTGTTATATTTAGGTCCGTGATCTATTTGTAGTTAATTTTTATGGATACTGTGAGATAGGGATCCAACTTCATTCTTTTGGATGTGGCTTTCACTTGTTTCAGTATCATTTGTTGAGAAGACTGTTCTTTCCCCATTGAGTTGTCTTGGTACCCTCATCAAAAATTAATTGTCCATAAA
This sequence comes from Ursus maritimus, assembly GCF_017311325.1. Taxonomy (NCBI): domain Eukaryota; kingdom Metazoa; phylum Chordata; class Mammalia; order Carnivora; family Ursidae; genus Ursus; species Ursus maritimus. The sequence continues at coordinate 21,236,011 of NW_024425119.1, forward strand.
TATGAGGGTTGATTTCTGGATTCTCAATTCTCTGCCATTGAACTGTCTATCTATCCTTGTGTCAGTATCACACCATCTTGATTACTGTAGCTTTATATTAAGTTTTGCAAAGTGTGGAGTCTTCCATTTTTTTTGTTCTTTGTCAAGATGTTTCGACTATTTGAAGAGTATTGCTATCTTAACAGTATTAAGTCCTCAAACTTACAAACGTGGTATATTTACCCACTTATTTAAGTCTTCAATTTCTTTCAGGTACAGGACTTGAATTTTGTTAGATTTATTTCTAAGGATTTTATTCTTTTTGATGCTATTATCATCAATGAACCATTTCCTTAACTTCAGTTTTGAATTTTTCATTGCTACTGTATAAAAACACAATTGATTTTTGGATATTTATGATGTATCCTGTAATCTTGAATTCACTATTTATTAGGTCAAATAGATATGTGAGTATTCTTTAGGATTATTTATATACAAGATCATGTCATCTGCAAATAGAGTTTATTTCTTTTCCAGTCTGGATACATTGTATTTCTTTTTATTGTCTAATTTTCCTTTCTAGAACCTATAATATAATGTTAAGTAGAAGTATGAAGAGGAACAGCCTCTTCCTATTTTTGATCTTAATGGGAAAACATTCAGTCATTCACCATTGAATCTGATGTTGATTATAGGTTTTTCATAAATGGCCTTTGAAGAAGATATGACAAAATTTCCTCCTGTTTCTGTTTTGTTGAGTGTTTTATCATTTAAGGATGTTGGATTTTCATGCTTTTTCTATATCTTTTGCCATGATCATATGTTTTTTCCCCCATTATTCTCTTAAGTTGGTAAATCATATTGTTTATTATTGTATGTTAAATAAACCTTGCATTCTTTGGATAAGTCCCAATTGGTCATGGTGTATAATCCTTTTTATATGTTTCTGGATTTTGTTTGCTAGCATTTTGTAGAGGATTTTTTATGTGTATTCATTCGTAAGAGTTATTGGCCTGTTTTTGTGGTGTTAGTATCAGGGTAACACTATCTTCATAGACTAAATTGGGAAGTGTTCCCACATTTATATATTTTGGAAGAGTTTCTGAAGAATTGGTATTCATTTTTCTTTAAACATTTGGTAATATTTGCCAGTGAAGTCATCTGTGTGCTCTACTTTGAAGGAAGTTTTTGGTTATGAATTTATTATCTTAACTTCTTATAGGTCTATCCAGATTTTCTGTTTCTATTTGAGTCAGTTTTGGTAGTTTGTGTCTTTATAGAAATTTGTCCATTTCATCTAGGGGGTCTAATTTGTTGGTACTCAATTGTTCATAATATTCTCTTATAATCATTTTAATTTCTGTCAGGGTTAGTGATGCACCCTTTTCTTTACTGTTTTTAGTAATTTAAATCTTCTCTCTTATATTGCCCAGTTTAATTAAAGGTTTGTGAATGCTCTTATTTTCTCAAAGAACCAACACTTGATTTTGTTGATTTTTTTCTATTATTTTTCTATTCTGTATTTCCACTCTAGACTTTATAATTTCCTTTCTTCTGCTTGTTTGGATTTAGTTTGCTGTTTTGTTTTAGTTTTTTTAAGGTGGATGGCTGAACTATTGATTTGTATTCTATTTTATTTTTTATATTTTTTAAAGATTTTATTTATTTACTTGAGCGAGTGAGAGAGCACAAGTGGGTAGAGGGGAAGAGGGACAAGCAGACTGCCCATTAGTGTGGAGCCCAATGCAGGGCTCAATCCCAGGATGCTGAGATCATGACCTGAGCTAAAGTCAGATGCTTAACTGACTGAGCCACCCAGGTGCCCCAGTATTCTTTTATTTTTTAATGTAGATGGTTATAGCTATAAATTTTCCTTTAGGTACTGTCCCAGTATTCTTTTATTTTTTAATGTAGATGGTTATAGCTATAAATTTTCCTTTAGGTACTGTTTTAGCTGCATCCACTAAATATTGATATGTTGTGTTTGGTACATGTGTTCTCCTTATTGTATTTTCTAATTTCCCTTGTGATTTCTTTTTTCACCCATATTTTTATTTACAAGTGTGTTAATTTCACATATTTATGAATTCCTAAAATTTCCTTTTGTTACTGATTTCTAATTTAATTCCATTGTGGTTAGAACATATCTTGTATGCTTTCAATCCTTTAAATTTACTAAGACTTCTTTTATGGCCTGCTATGGTCAATTTTGGAAACTGTTCCAAATGCACTTGGAAGTGTGTGTAGTCTGCTAACAGTAGTGGAGTGTTCTATGGATTTTTTTTTTTTTTTTTTTTTTTTTTTTTTTTTANNTCTAGTTGATTGGTAGTGTTTTCAAGTCACTTATTTCCTTGTTGGTCTTCTTCCTAGTTGTTCAATCTGATATTGCATGTTGGGTATTGAATTCTCTAACTTTTATTGTCAAATTATCCATTTCTTACTCAAGTTTTGTCAGTTTTGCTTCATGTGGTTTGGGTCTTTGTTGTTAGGTACATTTATGCCTATAAGTACTTCTTCTTCTTGAAGGACAGCCCACTTTATCATTAAACAATGTCCTTCTTTGTTTCTAGTACAACTTTTGCCTTAAAATTGATTTTTTTATATTAGTATAGACATTCCAAATTGGTTATTGTTTTTATGATAAAACTTTTTGCACCCTTTTGCTTTGCATGTCTCTTGTAGATAGTTGCAGTTGGACCCTTCAAAATTCATTCTGCCCCACTCTGAAAAACAGTATGGAGATTCCTCAAATAGTTAAAAATAGAACTAGCCTATGATCCAGCAGTTGCACAACCAGGTATTTACCCCCAGGATAAAAAAATACTGATTCAAAGGGAAACATGTGCCCTGATGTTTATAGCAGCATTTACCAACTATAGCCAAATTATGGAAAGAGCCCGTATTCCATCAAATGATGAATGGATAAAGAAGAAGTGATACACACACACAAACACACACACACACACACACACACACACACACACACTGAAATATTACTCAACCATAAAAAAGAATGCAATCTTGCCATTTGAAATGACATGAATGGAGCTAGAGTGTATTATTCTAAGCAAAATAAGTCAGTCAGAGAAAGACAAATCCCACATGATTTCACTCATAGGTGGAATTTAAGAAATAAAACAGATGAACATAGGGGGAAAAAAAAAGAGAGAGGCAAACCATAAAACAGCCTCTAGGAGAACAAACTGAAGGTTACTGGAGGGGAGATGGGCAGGGGGATGGGTTAAATGGGTGATGTAATACCCATCAGGAGTGCACTTGTGATGAGCAGTGGGTTTTAGGTAAGTGAAGAATCACTAAGTCCTACGCCTGAAACTAATATTACACTGTGTGTTAACTAACTGGAACCTAAGTAAAAACTCGGAAGAAAAATAAAAAATAAAAATAAAAAATACAATGACACAGACACAGATGAATGCAAGTAAAATTAGGGAAATCTGAAGACGAGTGGATTGTACCAATATCAAATTCCTGATTACAATGTGTTCTATAATTTTTTAGGATTTTACTGTTTAGGGAAACTGGACAAAGCATATTCTGGATCTTGCTGTGTAATTTCTTAAAAATGAATGTGAATTTACAATTATATCAACAGTTTTGGTTAAAAAACAAAAATAAAAAAATAAATTTAAACTTATGATGAACCCACGAGTATACATAAGACATTATTATCTTTTATTACAAATTCAAAAAATAAATAAATAAATTCGTAAGGATCAAGATTTGCAACAACTGTCAACCACAAAATGTTGCTTTTGGTTTTCAAGTTAATGTTTTCTGATATTAAGTAGCACCTTTGTCCCATGGAGGTAGTGTATGTGCAAGGCTTGCCTATAGAAAACAAAATAGAAAAGTGCTTAATAAAGTCACCAAAAAAAAAAAAGTTATCTGCCTTCTGAGAACTTCAAAGGTAAACTGAAACCTTAATTAATTCATTAAATGAGAAACAACAATCTGTATATATGAATAAACAAACCATCATTGTGAATAATATTAATAAAGTTTACACTGACTCTGCACCAGTTTTAATGCAAAAGTTGATAACCAAACAGAATATTTCAAACGTGGTCATGTGCCAACTCATAATAATCTTTGGAGCCTGTGAAAAATGCAGAATCCCCGTAAAGACTCAAAATTTCTGAGTTGGAATCTCTTAGGATGAGGCTGGGTAATCTATATTTATATAAAATTTCTGTGTACTATTGCCATACAACAGAAACTTCAGAACCACTCATGTAACTATTTGAATTATCTCTGTTGGCTATCACAGTTTATGAAATTAATTCAACTCATACATATTTCACATTTAAAATTGTAAAATCCATTCTCTTTTAATCTGATAGGTTATTTTATGTTAACTGGCCATAGGTAAGTATCTATGTGTAGCCATGTGGGACCATTAAAGCTTCTGTGATGTTTAGATCCTAGATGAGCTTAAGAAAAATTCAAAGGACAATAGGGTTTGAAAAAATAAAAGTTTGTGGATTGCTTTTCATCTTTCCGAAAAAGCAACTTTTGTTTCATTTATATCAGTACAAAATAACTTATGCATGTAAAAAGAATTATTATGAATGAGATAGAGGACTCATCATTTTGTTCTTAGCAATGTCTAGCTCATGGTAAAGTTCTATCTATCTATCTATCTATCTATCATCATCATCATCTATCAATCTATCTATCTATTTATCTATCTATCATCTATCATCTATCATCTCTCTATCAATCATCTATTTATCTATATAACACAAAAATTCATTCTGCCTATCTCTGACTTTTTATTGGAGTATTTAGTCCATTTACAATTAAAGTAATTATTAATAAAGTAGGATCCCTTGTATACTCTAGACACTAGACTTTTGCCAGGTTTTGACTTTGCAAATATTTACTCCCAGTCTGTCATTTTTTGCTAACTTTGTTTATGATGTTCTTCATTGAACAGAAATCTTTTTTTTTTTTTTAAGATTTTATTTATTTATTTTGACAGAGAGAGACAGCGAGAGAGGGAACACAAGCAGGGGGAGTCGGAGAGGAAGAAGCAGGCTCCTAGTGGAGAAGCTTGATGTGGGGCTCAATCCCAGAACACAGGGATCACACCCTGAGCCAAAGGCAGATGCTTAACGACTGTGCCACCCAGGCACCCCTGAACAGAAATCTTTAATGTTCATGTAGTCAAGTCCATTGAATTTAAACATTATGATTTGTGCTTTATAGGCTTTTTATAGTTTTTTTCTCTGCCTAATTTATAATAATATTCTCCTAGGCCATTATGACAGGTAAAATAATGACCCTCCAAAGAAGTCCATGTCCTAATCCCTGGATCATGTGAATATGTTACCATGTGATGAAAAGGACTTTGCATATATCATTAAGACTTAGGACCTTGCAGTGGGGGAGATTATTCTGATTTATCCAGATGGGCCTAATCTATTCATGTGAATCCTTCATAGTGGAGAGCTTTTCTTGACTGTAGTTTGTTAGAGAGAAAAAGATTTGAAAACAGAAGTAGGGTTAGGGAGATGCTGCATTGCTGGCTTTGAAAATAGAGGACAGGTCCACAAATCAAGGAAGCTGGGTTGCCTCTAGAAGCTGGGAAAGGCAACAAACATGATTCTTCCCTAGAGTTTCCAGAAATGAATGCAACCCTGCCAAAACCTGAACATAAGGTAAGACCTATGATGGCCATCTGACCCATAGAGCCATAAGAATATAAATACATATTGTTTAAGTCATTAAGTTTGTAGCTATCTGTTACAGCAGGAATAGGAAACTAATACATCATAGAGATTTTTTGTACACTTTATTCTGATGGCTTTTTACTTTTACCTGCTCATTTAGATATTTAATTCACTTGGAGTTCTTTTCATGTGATGCAATGTAGGAGTTTAGTTTTATTTTTCTCTATATGGTAAACCTGTTTTTCCAATATCATCTACAACCTAGCTTTCCTCATCAATTGGTATTATCAACTTAATTATTCATATTTCAAATTCCCATATATTCCTGTGTCTATTTCTATGTTTTGTGTTTGTATTTATTATTCTATTTTCTCTGTAAATTACCAAATTATTTTTGTTATTATGGATTTGCAGGCATAGCTGTTTTAATATCTGGTGGGGAAATTTTCAACGTCTTATTTTATTTTTTTAAAAAAGTTGAATTAGCTATTCATAAAATTTTAATCCATATTTTTAAATATAGAGTTTGTTGAATTCTTAGGCAACAGAATTTCTTCTCAAAAAACCATTCTATAAGGGTGATTTTAGATAGATTTCCTTCAGGAGAATTGAAAATTTTACTGCATTAAGTCATTTAATCCATGAACATGGTATATCTCTTCATTTATTTAAGTCATTTGTAAAATTTAATAGCTCTTTGTATAGAAGTATTTGGCAGATTTTTCTCTTTATGCCAGTTTGCTTGTGTGCTGTGATGTCTTTGATCTTAATTTATCTTATTATGTTTTAATTTGAATGTAGCAGGAGATACCATTGGACCATCTTTGATCTCACTCCCTTCCCTTTTGAGGAAAAACTGTTTTTTGTTGTCACATATAAAAAAAATCATTTCCAACTACAAAAATATAGACTAGTAGTATCATATTTACATGTTTCATAGATGGGGAGAGACAAAGATCCACATGTTATTATTCAGAAATTTATTAACATTGCTTATTAGACATTTCTGTTCAGCTCAATTCTCTTTTATGCCCTTGCTGATTGATTTCTTTCTCCTTCAATGTAGTCTCTCTATGTATACAAGTTCTTGCTTCTTAGAACAATGTTGTTGTCTTAGCTTCTTAGAACAATGTTGTTGTCTTAGCTTCTCCTACAATGAATTTCCTATGCATGTCACTGAACTCTATCTTCACCATTGAGAATGACCATTTTATGAGGAATGACTTAGATTTGAGCAAACCATAAACCCTCTTAAGGATCCAATTTCATTAGAAGGCTGAGAATCCTATAAATAAATAAATATTTATATTATTGAGCTGAGCAGGAAGCCTGATGTGGGACTCAATCCTAGGATCCTGGGGTCATGACCTGAGCCAAAGGCAGATACTTAACAGACTGAGCCACCCAGGTGCCCAAATAATAAATAGAGTTTTTATCTTGCCCACTTGTGATTTATGCTGCCAACTGTTGAATGAGCTTTCTTTTTTTAGAACCTCCTTTACATTCCCTTCTGTCTAAGCCTAATCATACTTTCCCCATTGGGCTATATAATTTAATAGGAAATGCTATAGACTGTGGTGTAAAATAAATAATGTTTGAGGCCTTACTCTGCCAGTTGCTAGTTATGAGCCATGAGACCATGTTCATATCCTTGCATCCTCTCAGTTTTCTCTTTCATAAAATAGGGTTGATAAAAGAACATGTTTTATAGAGTTCTTTTGAGAATTAAATAATGTTTATAAAGCTCTCAATATATTTGTGGTATTTGATAAATCCTCAACAATTTTTATTGATTATATGACTATTACTTATCATCTTCAGGTATATTATTCTGACCTCTTTTTCTGTTCTAGGTAGCAGAGCTTCATCTAATAACCAGAGTCTCTTATAATTCTAAGTAAAGAGGCTGTGAAAAATGTACACAGGGGTCGCCTGAGTAGCGCAGTCGTTAAAGCGTCTGCCTTCGGCTCAGGGCGTGGTCCCGGCGTTCTAGGATCGAGTCCCACATCGGGCTCCTCCGCTGGGAGACTGCTTCTTCCTCTCTCACTCCCCTGCTGTGTTCCCTCTCTCGCTGGCTGTCTCTCTGTCACATAAATAAATAAAATCTTAAAAAAAAATGTACACAGAATTCCCCTTTTCTTTTTTTTTTTTTGAAGGTAATTTTTAAAAAAGATTTCATTTATTTGAGAAAGAGAGCAAGCACAAGCAGGTAGAGTGGCAGAGGAAGAGGGAGAAACAGACTCACTGCTGAGCAGGGAGCCTGACATGAGGCTCGATCCCAGGACCCTGGGATCATGACCTGAGCCTAAAGTAGTCACTTAACTGACTGAGCCATTCAGGTACCCCCAGAATTCCCCTTTTATAATATTGGAGCATCTAGGAATGGTGGGAGAGTAGGGACTCAATTAAAGTCTTATGGAAGCCCATCTAACCACCTCTCCTCAATCTGGTGAGAAATTCAAAACTTCACGACTCCTTTGGGGGTAGCAGCAAAATTGCTGCAGTGGGGTTTCCCAAGTAATAGTAGTATCAAGTACCTTGAGTAAAGCCTGAGAAGCTATGCCCAATAGATAGTTCAGTTATTAATGAGAGAGGAAGAGACACATATAAATCTAAAGCCAGAAGAGATATTTTACTAATAACAAGTAGGTTGTCTTTTGTCCAAATTTGCACATAGCATTAGTTGCAGTATAAATGTTTTAGTCCCCTGACTTCTAATCTGGCACTATTCCACTGAATCATGTTTTTCTCCCCATCCCCCACTTATAATGGATCTCACAAGAATAAGCCTCATTTATCTCTTCACTACAGAAATATTTTTGGAAGATATGATTTGGGACCAAACAATGAAATGATGAGGTTGTTTCTGATTAGTTATAGATGACTATGGGGGTTCGGTATAGGGAACCAGTATCCTCATCTGGATAAAAAGGGACAAATTTGAATCTCAATAAACTCATGTATGCAAAAAATATCACCTCTTAATCTAACACAACTTAATTGAGGAATTTGATACTCTCTCCTATAGGACAGACAGGACATTTTGTCTTTGCTATTTCTTGAGTCTTCTACCTTTCCTTAGTTCTCCTTTTTTTTTTTTAAGATTTTATTTTATTTATTTATTTGAGAGAGAGAGAGAGAGAGAGAGAAAGAATAAGCACAAGTGGTGGAGAGGAGCAGAAGCAGGCTCCCTGCAGTGCTTGATCCCAGGACCCTGGGGTGATGACCTGAGCCAAAGGCAGCTGCTTAACTGACTGAGCCACTTGACACCTCCTTTCCTCTTCTCTTTTCTCCCCATCTCTTCCCCTTCTTTCTTCTAGAATTGCATTAGAATTCGGAAGTCTTATGTAGTACCTAGAACCCAGACGGGTCTCTGATTTCCAGTTTGTCGGAGTAGCTGCAGAATTCTCATTGTTCAAATGGGTAGTGTCTCTTATGGTTGGGGAGCTGTCTGCTTCTGCAGCTTTGCAGGTGGGTGAAATTTTGCCAAAGTTGGAATCTTTGGTATATGTGTAAATCATGTAAATCATGTAAATCTCTAGGTAAATCATGCTATTACCCACTCTGAGGGCTGGCTGCTTGCAAGGGGCACTGTGATTCTTAATTCCCGTGCAGCTGAGGCAAATCTCTTCCCTACCTCCCTTACCTTAAACTGCCATCTCTTCTGATCTTTCACAATGAATTGTTAATGCCCATTAAACGTATGTCCAAATCATTAGCAACCAAAAAAACTACCTCTTTTCAAGGGCAGGGAAGTGAGAAGAAATATTTTATTCATCCTTCTAGTGTAGCTGAGAAAGTGAAAACAAGCAAAACCATTAAAATTATACATTAGAATAGTCTGAACATGCATTCCTTGCTGTAAAAACGAAGTGGGTTAGTGCAACTTTGAAATACAAACCACATACCAGAATGTTCTTTTATGTTGGTCAGTGAGAAGTGCTAATTAGTACTGATTTTTAGATCATTACAACGATTAAATTTATTTGCGGTAATAATAAACTCATCTGTTATATGAAGACCTTTTTATGTGAAAGACTTAGAGCAATTAGTTTTCATGTCTACTAGGGGTGACAGAAGAGCTCCTGGTCTTAATGGGAACCAGCAAGGGTTTTGCTTTAATATAATTAAGTGGTCCCAAAGACAGGTCTGGAGGTGTCATCATGACTAAAAGGAAGAACAACATCATGTGGTGGTCATCCAGAGGAATCCTTAAATTTTCTTAGGGTGTGACTCAAGCTTGGCCCAGTTCCATAGTCCATTGATGTCAGCCTGATGTTAAGAAAAATTATTCAAAACTAGGAAATAAGGATGGAAAGGATGATTGTGTGCCCTTTCAATGTCACACTGAAGCATTGCCTCATAGGGGACAAGGAGATGTACTTTTCTTTTACTTACTATTTACTATTGATTAGGACACAGACAGTGTGAATTACTGGTTAACTTTACAAATTTTGGTTCCATTAGAAACAAATGTTTTCTGCCAGGGAAATGATACACCAAAGGTTATGGTTTTGTTACTTGGCAAGATACTCGCCTTTAACTCAGAAAATTCATTTTAACATCACTTTTTAATTCTATTTTAATTTTAATTAATTAATTAATTAATTTTAAAGATTTTATTTATTTATTTGACAGAGACAGCCAGCAAGAGAGGGAACACAAGCAGGGGGAGTGGGAGAGGAAGAAGCAGGCTCCCAGTGGATAAGCCCGATGTGGGGCTCGATCCCAGAACACCGGGATCACACCCTGAGCTGAAGGCAGACGCTTAATGACTGTGCCACCCAGGTGCCCCATTTTAATTTTTAAATTACTTTTAAATGATTTTATTTATTTATTTATTTATTTATTTATTTATTTATTTAGAGAACAAGTGGGGGAAGGGGTAGAGGGACAAGGAGAGAGACAATCTCAAGCAGACTCCCTGCTGAATGGGGACCCTGACATGGGGCTCAGTTTCATGACCCTGAGATCATGACCTGAGACAAAACCAAGAGTCAGATGTTCAACCAATGGAGCCACCCAGCCACTCCTTTAATTCTATTTTTAAAGCAGCTTTACCATCTTGCTGGTTCTCTCCTTAATTAATTAAACAAATCTTTGATATGTTCTAAATTTGTATGACAGTCCTGTTTTTAATTTTTTGAAAATTATACTTAACACCTGGGGTATCAAGATCAATGGCTTTCAGGTAAATTGAATGTGTGTGTGTGTGAGTGTGTGTGTATGTGTGTGTGTTTCTGTGGTAGGAAGAGAGAAAAGGATGCCTGCCATTTTGTATGTATGTATGTTTATATTATATGATTATGAGAAGTAGAAATCCACAAAACAGGTGTGTGTTGTATGTGTGTGTGTTTGTGTTTGTGTGCTGAAATGGATGCCCTTAGAGAAGAGAGGGAGAGGATGGTAGGAGCAAACAGTAACAAAAAATAAATAAATAAAAAAAAGAAAGCAAAAAAGCAACAAAAAAGCAAAACTGCTTTGAAAACTTGCCAGCATGTATGATTTTACCCTTTAGTATAAAATTACATATTTATGTATATACATAAATTTAAAAAATATATGGATATGTAAACACACATTTGTAGTGCCTATGTATACTGTCAAATGAAAAGAAAACAGCAGAGAAAAGAGTACAAAGTGTATATATTATGATTCAATATTGGGAAAAACAAAGAAGATACAAATATTTTGCATATGTATATTTCTGTGTATGTGTAATATGTATATATTTAAGGACCTGAAGGGGATGGGATGGAGAGTAGAGTGAGGTGGGAAAGAGATATAGTCTTTAAACACCTTCATGTTGTTAATCCTGTGAGAAAAAGGTGTAAACTGGTTGGAAAACATCAAAAAAAAGTTTAAACATATATATATATATATATATAAATTTTCTAAAAATAAAATAGAAACACTTTAGCCCTCTCCGATTCTTCAATTACAAAGTGATGGAGAGGGACTATTTAAAAACTAAAGCACTAAGGAGTGCCTGAGTCTCCCAGTTGGTAGAGCATGCAGCTCTTGATCTTGGGATTGTGAGTCCAAGCCCCATGTGGGGTGTGGAGATTACTTAAAAATAAATAAATAAGAAAAAAAAATAACTAAAACACTAAAATTCTATAATTGATTGAAAACTATTCCTTGAAATTAAAAAAAAAACCTATAAAATTAACTTTAAAATGTCAAAACATAGAAAGAGGAAAAAATAGTGAAATGAAGTAAGAAAGAAGAAACGGAGAAGGGAAGGAGTGAGGGAAATATGAAGAAAGAAAGGAAGAATCACTTAGAAAATCTTGATCTGATGTTTCAGTTGTTTTGCCAGTTTGTACCCAGTAGCTGGAGCATCTACTTTGTCTTTGTTCAGTTGTCTGTATGGTGCAAGACCTATTGCCACGAAAGTTTCTTTTTTCATGCAGAAGATTCACTGGGATTCATTAGGATATAAATCAACTGGTTGTTTGGGCATCCATGGGCAAGACTTCTTTTTATTGTTAAGGGAAATCAACACTTTCCACTAATGATAAGTGAAATTTCATAACTGACATGCACCTGGAGTATTCTCTTACAATTGTTTTGTAAACTTCTCCCCATTTTTGCAATAGATGGTTTGTCTGGTTTAATTATGCTAAATATTTTTATGATTTAAAAAATTTAGGTAGTCTAATTTCTACACAGCCTATTGGGCATTTGCTGACTCAAATCTCCAAGTTACTTAGCTTTTCCTAGTTGTTAATTATTTGAGTAAAAACAGAAATAGAAAACTTAGCTTTTATATTTGATATTTCCATAAATCATCATAATAAATTTTATAGAAAATGAAAGCATTTATTAATCATATTTTAATTACTGACTAGGAATATAACCTACAACTAAAATTAGACAATTACTATAGCATTATTTTACGCTTGCATATTAAATGGAGCATGTCATATTTTCATCTAGTATTTTACCCAGATATCTGTAATATGATATGGTTTTCCTCTGATTTAAGGGGCAAAACTAAGGATGAACAGATGCTACTGGAAATTTCAATACCAACACCCAAAGTTCCAGATGTCTCCTCTCATCTGTAAGACAAAATTAAACACAGATTTTGTTAAAACACACAAGTCATTCCTTTAACATGCTAGCATTTCTAGTTCTCACTGATCAGTTCTCTCACTTTTTAATTCACTTTTAAGTAATCATCCACTTATATAGCGGTACTTTTTCTTGATCCAGTGATTGAACCCTCAATAGTTAATCCAAGATTTAAACACCTAGAGCTAGAGGGGTTTGTTGTTGTTGTTGTTGTTTTTATGTTTTACTAATTCATAGTAAAGTCTTCCAATTCATTTCCCATTTTCCTGGTGGGAAAAGAGAAATCAATTCTCTGCCAAAAGCATTCCACATTGGATACTGAATGAAGTCAGGTAGCAGCTGTCCAATCTAAACTTTGGTGGATAATTAACAGATCCAATATCCAAAAGAAACAGGTAATTGTTGTGATTCATGAATCTGTTGCCAGGGCAGATACTTTACAGCTCACTTATCTTTCCCTAAAGAGGGAAATTACCTAGAGCTTTAAACAGTAAAATGCTCTTTTCTCCCTATTTCAAGAGAATGACTGTTTACTTTGGGGATTTTTTTTTTTTTTTTGGCATTCAACTATTTATTTTCTTCCTCTTTTTTCTTCATTTTTTTCTTGGTGATGTTCAGAACAACTATGAAGTATGAAAATTTCATAGAGAAATTCTGCCTGAGCAGAAATGCAGCAATGCCTGCCTTGTGCTAAATCCTAGCAGGTGATGTATATGTAATGATAATCGTGTATTTATAACATTTTGAAGCTTGCAAACCACTTTTATACCTTTCTTCTATTTGTACTTCACAATAAATCTTGATGTAATCTGTAACAGTCTGTAATCTTGAGTAATCTGAGGTTCAGTGAATGCTCTGGTAGTACTCAATGAGAACATGGCAAAGATGGGACAGGAATGCAGTTCTACTGCAGTCTTTCCATTAAACTGTGAATGATTTACAGGGAAATAAGATGTCTCCATGACTCCAACTTCTAGCCCACCAATTTGACAGGAATTTTAACTGTTTGTCTTTGCTTTGAATCATGAGAGTCTGGGGGAATAGTTTGGATATACATTTGTGTGATGAGCAGACCAGCTCACTAATGCATTGGGACACCATAGTATGAAGTAAAAACATTTTGCCTGTTGAAGTCTCTTTCAAGGCTTTGTTTTCATCATGGTTTTGGACATTTATCCCAATGCACACCCTTCTCTCCCTAATCCTTGGTTTCTCATACATGACAATTCTCTTGGCATTTTCTTCCTTCTCTCCCCTATTCTCCCTCCTCTCTTTCCTACCCCTCCCAAGCTGCAATAGTACTGTTTCCTTTAAATCCCTCATCTGCCTTTTCTACTTTGATAAGTTATTCTGTGTGTACATACCATTGGAAAGAAATACCCCTTTGGCAATTCTAGTGCATTCTGGTTGACCAAAATAGATCATACGAAGATTTTATACAATTTTTGGACTGCCTGGAAAAGAAATTGAGGTCCAAGATTGAAGGTATTTCTTTCACCTAAAGATGGAACCCCCTTTTTCTTTAGTCATTGCTTTTGGAGCTCAAGAGAGTTTCCTCTTGAGTCCTATTTCCTCCTCTCTGGAGGATCCTAATTTTTTTTTTTTTAAAGACTATTTATTAGGGAGAGAGAAGGAGAGAGAGAGAGTGTGTGTGAGCACAAGGTGGGGGGCAGAAGGAAAGAGAGAAGCAAATTCAGTGCTGAGCAAAGAGCTTGGCTTGGGGCTCCATTCCAGGATCCTGGGATCGTGACCTGAGCTGAAGGCAGATGTTTAACCAACTGAGCCACCCAGCCGTCCCTAGAGGGTCTTAATGTTGTTTGAAGTTCAAATTAAATGGGGAAATAGTTTCTGCTCTGTTTTCCCTTTTGCCTTCTCATACTGACATAATTTTTAATGTCTTGGTAAATGGAGGTAAAATAAAGTGTGTGAAGGAGAATGGGGAATGGAGAAGGGGCAGGTTGGGTGAGATGAGTGATTCGAAACTAGTGAAAGATGGAAAAAAGGCATTTTCTACAATTTGGTCTTTGTCTCTAATAAACAGATATTTTAAAAACTCTAGTCTTACTTTACGGTACTAGACTTCAAAGGATAAACCAATTGCAAAATTATCTGCCAAAATGAAAAAGTTACCATACCAAACAGCGCTAATAAAAAATACTCTAAATCAAATTGAAAAGTTACTTGTGTGATTACCAGAACCGTACCGTATTTGCTTTTCTTCATGTTTAAAGAAACTCCTGGTGGAAAATTTTATACTCTTAAATAAGAACAACAACAATGCAGCATCTAACATTTATTAAGTGCTTACTATGTTCAAGGCATTATTATTTTCCTAATATTTTATCTAGAAAAAATTTAAATCTACAAGGAAGTTGAAAGAGAACTTCCAGGTATGCTAAGGTGAGAAAGTCTTAGCAACTAGCACAGCATTCCTCTTAAGGAGCATAATTTTTTTAGCCTGTGTTTGTTGGGAGGTAGGTATAGAAGATAATTCCCTGAAGGTGTGGTCATTAAGAGAAAAATTTCCTTGATATAATGAAATAATGTGCACTTTGAAGCTGCACTCCAATCCTTGTTCACTTTCTGACCTGTCATGTCCCCATGGTCAGGATGCTTACATTCAATGAGTTTGCTTCTTCACCTTCCATTTCTTCGTCTGTACAACTGGAGTCACCTCTCATGGTAATCTTAGTATGTGACATAAAGTGACACCTGCCATATGGTAGGTGTCCAGAAAATGTTACTTTCCTTTCTATTCTATGGGGTTCTCTATGGCTCAAGTGCACAGGGGCCCACTGAAGAGTTTATGCTTCAGGTATGGAGTCAAGTAAAAGTATTAGATAAGTCTATGAACTAAGTTCTTTAGAAGCTTTGGTCTTTTATTATTATTGTTACTATTATTATTATTTTAATTGAAATACAGTTGATACACAGTGTTACATTAGCTTCAGGTATACAATAGAGTGATTCGACAAGTCTGTACATTATGCTATGCTCACCACAAGTGGAGGTACCATCTGTCACCATACATGGATATTATAATGCCATTAACTGCATTCCCTGTGCTGTACCTTTTATCCCCATGATTTACTCATTCCATAACTGGAAGCCTGTATCTCCCACTCCCCTTCACCCCTTTTGCCCATTCACTCCCATACTCCCCTCTGGCAACCATCAGTTTGTTCTTTGTATTTATGGGTCTGTTTCTTCTTTTTGTTTGTTTGTTCATTTATTTTTTAGATTCCACATATAAGTGAAGTCATATAGTATTTGTTTTTCTCTGTCTGATTTACTTAGTTTAATACCTTCTAAGTCCATCCATGTTGTTGCAGATGGTAAGATCTCATTTTTTTATGGCTAATATTCCATTATATACCACATATTTTTCATCCATTCATCTATTGATGGACATTGCTTCCATATCTTGGCTATTGTAAGTAATGTCACAATAAACATATTGCAACCATATAACTTTTCAGGGCTTTGGTTTTTTAAAAGTGTAAAAAACAAAAGTCATCAAAATTTGGTGCCAGAATCAGTTTTATAAATTATCAATTAATCAACAATCAGTAATATTATTAATATAAATCACATATATTACCCTATTATTATTTGTCTAACTTTTTATTTTGGAAAGACTTTACAGAGAAGTTGAAAGAAAAGTACCTTTATTTACACAGCCTTATATGTATTTCTATAGGTTAATGGTTCTCAACTGGGAGAGACTTTGCCTCTAGGGGATAGTTGGCAATATCCTGAGACATTTTTGGTTGCACAGTTGAGGGTGTTATTGGTATCTGGTAGGAAGAGGCCAGATAGCTGCTAAACATCCTACAATTCATAGATCAGCCTTCTACAATAAAGAATTAAAGCAATGTCAGTAGTCCCAATGTTGAGAAAACCTGATTTAGATTCAGTCATATGCTCTTAGTCTATTAGGCTGAACCATATACACAATAATGGTTGAACCATTATTGATATTCAACCATTTTAGATCTGCAACAATGTCAATTTCAAATAAAACATTTTGCACATTTGCCATACTTTCTCTGTGTGTGTGTGTGTGTGTGTGTGTGTGTGTGTGTGAGATTTATATTTTTGGAACTATTTTCAAGTAAGTTACAGGCATCACGACACTTCACTCTTAAATACCTTAGCATTTATCTCCTAAGAACAAAGATATTTTCAGGGTGCCTGGGCTTCAGTCGTTAAACATCTGCCTTTGGCTTAGAGCATGATCCTGGCGTTCTGAGATCAAGCCCCGCATCAGGCTCTCCACTGGGAGCCTGCTTCTTCCTCTCCCACTCCCCCTGCTTGTGTTCCTTCTCTCACTGGCTGTCTCTCTCTCTCTGTCAAATAAATAAATAAAATCTTAAAAAAAAAAAAGAACAAAGATATTTTCCTACATGAGTACAACATAATTATCCCATCAAGAAATTTAAGATGGATACAAAAAAGTATCTAGTGGACAGTCTGTATTAAAAATGTCACCAACTGGGGCGCCTGGGGGGCTCAGCCGTTAAGCATCTGCCTTTGGCTCAGGTCATGATCCCAGGGTCCCGGGGGATCAAGCCCTGCGTCAGGCTCCCAGCTCAGCGGGAAGCCTGCTTCTCCCTCTCACACTCCCCTTGCTTGTGTTCCCTTTCTCGCTGTCTCTCTCTGTCAAATAAATAAATAAAATCTTTTAAAAAAAGTTACCAACTGTCCCCCAAAGTAATTTTATAATTTTCTCCTCCTCTATCTAGGCTCCAATCAGTTTGTCTCATTATTGATAGGGCAATAGTTAGTGAAAATCTTTCCTGGGATTCCAAAATCATGAAGTCTTCATGTTTACAAAAATTGTAAAACTAGGAGAGCCAAGCAAATGGAGACAGATGACAGAAAGATCTTACAGGGCTGTTCAAGTGGGTCTACAAAAGACAGATGAATTTTAATGCAGACAAGGGTGAGATAATGCTCTTAGAGAGTATTTTGCATTTTGCTTTCCAAAACTCTAAAGTTCTTATTTTTATTTATTTATTTTTAACTGAGAGTTTTTTTTACCAAGGCTACTTAATGAACAAGGACAAAAGAAATCTTTAAAAGATCACCAATACCTCTTCCCACTTCTGTTTGTTCAAAGAATTAACATGAGAAAAGGAAGCTGTGAAGGTGTGGGAGCTTATGCCTGTTTTAGCTGATTTGTGGCTTGAACGATTCAGATTTTGATAGCTAGTATTACAAACCTGTAGAGTTTTTCTGGGTTCAGTGGTGAGTGAGTGGATCAGTAGGCACATGCTTCAGGAACACCAGGGGAGCATTATCAGTGATCCTGATCCATTTGGGTTGGCATACTTAAAGTTTGTATCCCCTCAATTGAGTGCAGCGTGACTTAGGAAATGATAGATCTTGGTCTATCAACTCTAGCTGTCAAACTCTCACCAAAGATGGGAATCTAGTCTCCCCCCATTTGTTTATGGGTCTTCCATTTTCTCTGTAATCTGGTCCTCTCACTTTGACAAAAGAGTTTTCTTTTAAGATTTCAGGCCATTTCTCAATAGCTTTTCTATTCCCCCCAACCACGGGAAATAGCATTTCTAGCCAATACTCTTCCATCATTGTCTTAGTTTATGTAATATGTATCTATGTGTGTATTTCCTTTTATTAAAACATTTAATACATACAGACATGTGTAGTCATTAAAATTTTTCTATTTTTATAGTTGGCCTATACAACAAACCATGTGCATAAACAATATTTTTTTTAAAGATTTTTTATTTATTCAACAGAGATAGAGACAGCCAGCGAGAGAGGGAACACAAGCAGGGGGAGTGGGAGAGGAAGAAGCAGGCTCATAGCGGAGGAGCCTGATGTGGAGCTCGATCCCATAATGCCGGGATCACACCCTAAGCCGAAGGCAGACGCTTAACCGCTGTGCCACCCAGGCGCCCCAAACAATATTTTTTTTTATTGACTTTAATTTTACCATTACATGGTATTATAGAAAAGGCCAATTCAATTCAATGGGGAAAGAAAAGTCTTCCCAACAAATGGTGCTAGGGAAATTGGATATCTACATGCAGAATAATGGATTTGGACCACTGCCTCACACCATACTGAAAAATTAATTCAAAATGGCTTATAGACCTAAATGTAAGAGCTAAAATGATAAAACTCTTAGACAAAACACAGTAGTAAATCTTCATAATCTTAAATTAGTTAATAATTTATTAGATAATGACACCAAAAGCACAAGTGTTAGAAGATTGCTAATTTGGACTTCATCAAAGTTGAAAACCTTTGTGCTTCAAAGAATGTCATCAAGAAAATGAGAAGACATTAAGAAATCCACATAATGGAAGAAAATATTTGCAAATCATCATATATCTGATAGAACTTTTATCCAGAATATATAAAAAACTCTTATACCTTAATAATAAAGAGTAATAAACCAAGTTAAAAATGAGCAAATGATTTGAATAGACATTTCTCCAAAGATGTGCAAGTGGCATAAGCTTATTAAAGCTCACAAAATGCTGCTTGACATCATTAATCATTAGGGAAATGCAGATTTCAAAATCACAGTGAGATACTGCTTAACATCCACTAGAACGTTTATAATAAAAAAGGCAGAAAATAAGAAATGTTGGCAAATATGTGAGGAAATTGAAACCCTTGTATATTGCTGTTGGTCATGTAAAATGGTACACTTACTTTGATAAACAATTGGAAATTCCTGAAAATGCTAGATATAGAGTTACTATATGACCCAACCATTCTGCTAGATATCTATGCAAGGGGAATGAAAACGTACGTCTACACAAAAACTTGTGTGTGAATATTCACAGCAGCATTATTTATAATACAAAAAGCAGAAACAACTCAAATGTTTATCAACTGATGAATGTATAAATAAAATGTGGAATATCCGGCCACACAATGGTATAGTATTTAGTCATAAAAAGGAATGAAGTACTAACACATGCTATGACATGGATGAACATTGAAATATTATGCTAAATGAAAGAATCCAATCACAAAAGGCCACATGTTATGTGATCCCATTTATATGAAATGTTCAGAGGGGCAAATCCATAGAGACAGAAATTAGATTTCTGGTTGCCTAGGATGGGAGAGAGAGAGTGGAGAGTGAATGTTAATGCATAGAAGACTTCTCTTAGAAATGATAAAAATGTTCTGGAATTAGTGGTGTTGGCTGCACAATTCTGTAGGTACATACTTCTGGTGAACTTCAGCATATGTAAATGTTATGTAGGTTGGAAAGGGGTTGTTAAATATAAGTAGGAAAAGGAGTTCCGTGATGAAGTATAAATTTTCTTTCAAGCTTCTTTTTATCACAGAAAGAAACCATAGTAAATATGCATATAAAATTGAGGGATACCTGTTTCTCAACAGGAGAGTGGAATAAAATCTATTGCGATACATACCTACATGTATGTGTGTGTATATATATACACAATTAGAGTGATGTTTAAACTGTTATGGCTTTGGCATTAGCCAGTCAAGCTGGCCCAATCAGAATGACATTGAGTGAAAATGCTGCAATGGGACGACATGATCCTGAATATCAGCCTGCATAGAGGAGGATATCACATAACAATGTCAGTGAAGGAACGACAGCCATAGGGAGCAGCATTATTTACAAACTTACTAAGAAAAGCAAGACATAAACTCATATCATATGGTCCCATGTATGTAAATTTCAAAAACAGGCAAAACTTAATTATGTTGTTTAGGGATGCATTCAATGTTGATAAACTATAAAGAAATACAATTATTAATACAGGAATCAAGGCGGTGTTACCTGTGGAGAGAAAAGATGGTGATCATGGGAGGGGCACATGCTGGCAGTATTCTACTTTTTGGTCTGGTGTGTCCTGACATTTTTCTGTAGTTATTTATCAAGTTGTTCATATTTCCTTTACGCAATAAAGAAGAGAAGTAAGTGAAGAGACCAGAAGACCAGGACCTAGTGCAGCGTGGGTGAGTTCTCAGCTCTGTAAAATGAGAACCGTGTCAAATGATATAGCTAATAAGAGGGAGGTCACAATGTTAAACCGTATATTTAATTTCTGAGTACCATAACTAGAAAAGTGTTGTAAAAGGGCAACTAAATGAGAAGATAGATGCTGTGCGTAGAGAAATTAAAAACTTTTTTTTTTTTTTAAATCCTAGAGAGTGGAAGGTTTGAAAGAGACATGGTTTAAATTGATAAATTCTGGAAAGGGATGTATAAGGTAAAAAAAAAAAATGACTTGCTTTTCAAAACATTAAAAAAGTAAACAGATAAGAATCGGAATTACTACTCAGAGCAGAAAACAATCTTTTAAATATGTGAATTACCAAGAAATGGTAGTGGACTCCAGTAGGGTGTGTGTACTTCTCCCAGTGACAGAGGTTCCTTGAAGAAGCTGGGACCTGTCTGCCCTTTCAGGGTGACCTTGAATAGCACATCCAAGCTCTTTTAGGCATGTCCCTGGGGGTCATTATCAAACTCACAATCCTGGACTGCATGAACTGTGAGTACCATCCTTTGGGGCTATTCTTCTGAACTAAAGATATGAAAGCAGGACCTTATTATAGAAGCAGGACCTTATTATAGAAGCATTTTTTTTCTTCTTTTTCTTGTAGATACTGATTTGTCTTCTAAAATAATCTTGAACCTTTAAAAAATAAAATAGATGTATTTGTCAGGAACTGCCTCATGCATAGCAGTTGGAAGTGTTTTTACAATCTAATCAAAGGTGAATTGCTGAAACAGATTCTTTAAAGTCACTTTTCGTGACATTCCTCTCACCTTCTTGTCTGTAGCCCGATTTCTCTTTTCCTAACAGAGTTCTGCTCAAACTTGCTCTCTGTGTGCTTTCTAAGTTTCCTAACACCACTTAAAACAATGTAGATGAAGGAACAATGCAGACTTCCTCGGTCGCTCAAGTCTTTGAATTCTGGGAGTCCTTCGATGTCTTAGCTTTCCACCTGGGGCTAGAGCTTCCTCCCGTGGGGCTGCGGAGCCTCACCTGCTAACTGGGTGGAGAACCCCACTGGTCAAGGTTTGGAAGGAGTGTGGGTCCTCAGTAGGGACTGCAATGAACATTTCAAAATTACTTTTCACCTCTGGCTATAATGAAGGGCTTTGGGATTTGAGCTTCTCTTTAAGAAAGATCAGTGTTTCCACAGAAGAGATAACCTGGTGGACCGGTGAAGGTAGGGAGAGGCCAGGTCTTTTTAAACGGAGCTTCAAAGCCTGTCCAGGCTTATTGGCTTTGTGTATTCCAAAATGAATTCCACTCGCAGCTGGAATGTTTAGTATCAGCAGGCCCAATAGATTTTATCCACTACCCCTAGCCCTAGTGTCCACATTCCCATTAAACACATCTAATTCAAAAGCCGAGGGAGGCACGTATATCTCAAGCCTAACTCTCTGCCTAATTCCCTCTGTCTTTTTAAAAGCTGTTCTTCCAGAATGAATTATAAATCAACCACAGCTAATTTTCACATTGAACTGTTTATGTGTTTTTAAAGAGGAGCTTCTGGGAAGAAGCAGAAAGAAGATTTAATAAACAGAGAAGCTGCGAAGCTTCCAAAACACATAAGTAAAATTAAGAGACAGCATGTGACTCCAGATATCAGGAAAATAGATAAAGGGCAATGATGGGTAACTTCTTGTGATGAGCGGAGCCTTCTCTTCAGCCTCCTGGCAGGAATTGATGGTGGAGTCCTCATTTCTACAGAGCTTTGAGCAGTGCCACCCTGCTCTCAGCCAGGGAGGCTCAGACCATGGCTTTCTGGTGGGAGCTAGACACAACAGCCACCCAGGCACTTTCAGTGGCCAACTGCCTCCTGCCCCTGCAATTGCCATTATAGGCACTCTTCTCTTTATTCACCTAGGATTTCTGCTTCATGCCTGCTCTCCTTAGCTTCTCGCAGGAGCTTGACTATTTTGGGGTCACTTGATTAGATTTTGTGTCTCATTCTGTTTAAACAAATTCCTACCTGCCTTTATCTTCCTTGCCACCACCTTCCCCGACTTTAAAGCTATATTTCTGTTGCCAGTACCCAGGCTTTTATCAGGAACGGGGGACCCACAATTTTTGCCTTTGAAAAGCCATTCCTTGGAAGCCGACATCTGCCAAGTGGAAGGATACCTTGCACGTGTAATCCTTTGTGACCAGTCTCTGTGGAGTAAGCCAGTGCTATTCAAAGTGGTCCACAGACCAGTGCCCACCTTTGAACTCTGTGTTCCTGGGCTGAGATGAGATCAGCAGAGAAATCAAGAAGTAAGCATTTCAGGGGCGCCTGAGTGGCACAGCGGTTAAGCGTCTGCCTTCGGCTCAGGGCGTGATCCCGGTGTTATGGGATCGAGCCCCACATCAGGCTCCTCTGCTATGAGCCTGCTTCTTCCTCTCCCACTCCCCCTGCTTGTGTTCCCTCTCTCGCTGGCTGTGTCTATCTCTGTCAAATAAATAAATAAAATCTTTAAAAAAAAAAAAAAGAAGTAAGCATTTCAGTCTTACAGCAATCTGGTATTGCCACAGCATCTAAGCACATAATTGTTTTTCTAATAATTCATTTAAAATTTATTTTACTAAATTATCAGTCTGTGATGGATTGCAAATTAAAAAAAAAAAAAAAAAGTGTTCCCTGCTGTAAGGATACTCCTAGCTTAGCTCTTCCAATTCAGCGTGTGTGGACACACTGGATTGTGGCACTCTGGGCTTATTTCCACACTTCAGTCCCTTACTACTGGTCATGCACGATGCAGTTATTATTTTTGTACTCTTCCTCCATAAATACATTTAACCTCCAAATCTTAGGTCTCAGTGGAACATGGACAATCTTAGATATTTTAGCTGACCTCACAATGGGGCCTTCAATTCCCTAGCGTTACTCTTCTCTCTTCCCTTTTCTTCATCCTCCTAATGTACATAGTCAACTCTATGCCTTTCAAAGCCTTGAGAGCCTTGCCCTCTCCATCAGGCCTCCACGAACTGTAGGTTTTCATCTATGGTTATGGGGGCACCCTGAGCTTGCCTCCATACTCCTGCTCTTTCTATTCTCAGGGGATCACTGTGTCTCTAAACAGGTGTGAAAGGGTTGGATGACACCCCTTCGGTTGCTAGACTTAATTCTAGGGATGTCACATTTTCCCCAAGCTATAGTTCTCTATGACTTTTAGTAAAAAGTTAAAATCCACTCATTTGAAAGTAACTCTATTTTGCAAATGCAGAGTGACTTGATGGAAAAAATAAAAGCACCATTCAGAGCCTCTCTACCCCAACTATTTAGTGAAAGCTGTCACAAGAGGGATGAGTGACATATTTGAACAAGTTCTTGGGGTTTTCTCTGCACGGGGCAAACCCAGGATTCAGCAGGAGGCAAACCAGCTGCAGCTTGTCATATATTAGTCAATTATCCTAATGATTTTTTTCCCCACCAAAAAGCACGAATTCAGGTTGCTCTTATATTTTATGAAGATTTTACTTGTCTATTCACAAATATTAATTGGATTCTCTCCATGTTGATTCCAGCCTCTGGGGTTTGGGGGTCACTGCAGGTGCATGAGGGCCGGTGAAGGGGGAGTGGAGACTGGCAGGAAGTGCCTTCCTTCCCCGCATCTCTGTCTCTTGCTCTTGTGAGGACAGCATTTGATTAGTCCTTTACAACCTGTCTCTCCTCAGATACAAGGAAAATACCGGAAACCACTGTGCCAATTCTGGCTGTCGCTCCTTTGAACACTGTGGGATCTGCTAGAGGAATGTGAAATAAATCCAAAAAAGGCTGCTTTATGGATCTTTGAATGTGGAGTCACAGAAGGAAACTGTCTTAGAAATCATAGCTAAAATTGAATAGTTTGTTAATTCTGTGGAAATTTTTTTTGTATTAGAATTAATCTTTAACCTAGTAGTCTTTTCTAGCCAATGCCCTCCACTCAGTATAAAATGACAGTGTTACTGAGATATAATTGAAATCTAAGACCTACATTCTGACCTCTCTCAGTGGCCTGTCTTCTTTCTGTGGTCCATGCAACCATCATTGGTCAGGTAGTAATTGCCTCAGCGTTCTGAACAAATGTTGACGGGAATGACTATGTTTTTTATTATCTTTTAATTTTACCCCAATCCTAAATAACATATTATTAATTTTTACTCCCTTTCTAACTCATCTTTGCTCAGAAACTTGCTTCATGCCACATTGGTGATTGGTCACGTCTATCAAGCCATTATGTTAAAGGGGTAGTATTGTCAGTTTACACCTTAAACTGTGCCCCTAAACTCTTCCATGCCATTACCTCTGATAAGGTGGATAAGAACGCTAACTCAAGGCAAATTTGACACCACTAATTAAAATGTAACTTAATGCACTTGTCCTCATAAAATGTTTCTGGAACATTATTTTCACATATTAAGGATGCTCATCGATATACTTTAGTGTTTTATTATTGGATCAAGAGCATTTCAGAAATAGCGTAAACTTTTGTCACTCTTTGCTTTGAAAAAAATCGCAATTTTATGTTCTTTGTCCTTATGCATCACCACTTAAGTACAGAGCAATAATGGCAGTGCAGTAGTTCTATCTAAGTGGGGAGGTGGAGTGAAGAGTCATGGCATGATTCAGAGAGTAGAGAAATGGAATAGGATTCTGTAGCGCTCACTTCTGGCTTGGTCTCTCCTGCTGAGAAATAGGACCGTGCATCAGCCACTTGACTACTCTGTCCCATGTTCTCAGTTTTCTAAAGGGTAATGATCTCTGCCTTAGATTGTTTACAGGATTTCAGGTCAAAATCAAATAAAGAAGTAAAGGTGAAAGCTGTAGTTTGGGCCCCCTGAAAGAGGAAAAACTAAATTGGCCAGTTTAAGAATGGTTTCCTTACAAGGATGAAATTTTAGTGATCTGCACCACACACTTCAAACAAGACATGTCCGTGGGCTGAATTTGTCTGTGAACAGCTAGTCTGTGGCTTCTGCTGCATGTTCCTTCCCAGAGCAGCATGGTGTCTATGTTGCTTTTGAGTAGTAGGTCCTTAGTCCTCATTCTATGCCTGAGTGGGGTCAAGTGGCTTGAGGATGGGGTCCAAGTTGGATTATATCAAACATGCTGCTGGTGGCTCAGTATTTGTTGGTTGGTTTGTTCTGCCGTTAAACAGTCGTTTTCCTGCCCTGAATGTCCTTTCCCAGGTTAATAGCCAGAGGAACAACTGTTATACCTATAAAAATAAAGGCACTCTCTCTGTATATTATTTTTTTGATGGATCTGGTACTGTGATCTCTAAAGAGACCAACTAGACCCATTAGAGAATAGGATTTCAAGAATAAAATAGTGTTAACTCTCTTACTCCAGACATTTTTCAAATATGCTGTAATAAGTGTTTTTTCCAGGGCCATGTTTTCCTTCACTGATTGAAAAATGTGATAAAATAATGTATCGTTTACAAATTATACAATTTCATCCACATATGGTTGGACATTTTAGCCATGTGACTTAGATGAGGTTGACTTCCTCCCTGTTCCAAAAGTGACCTTGATTAAGCTAAGCCAGTTAGAGTGAGCTCTCTCTCCTGCCTCTATGGTTCCAGGAAAGACACTAGATTTGTTAGGATGCACAGAGATACAGGTAACCACCACCCTAATTCAAAGAAGTTTAAAATAAGGAAATTTGTCAGTTTCTGTAGTTGAAAGTCCAGAGAGGAAGAATGGGCTGAAGGCATGGTATGATCAGGGCTCCAGGTCTATTTCTGTATCATTCTCTGTGTGTCTGTTGCTTATCTCTGGTTGGCTGCCTTGAGTCACAAAGTGCCTATAAGTAGAAGTAGGAGCACGTGTTTCCTTGTTCATGTCCAGAGAAAGACAGAGACAGAGACAGAGACAGAGACAGAGACAGAGATGTTCCTTTGATGACAAATTCACCCCAGGCCAAGTTCCCCAGGGAATGCTATGAGCTTATAAACTCATTGGCTTTAGTTTGGGCTCTTAAATAAATTACTGGGAGAATAGGGGATTATTAGCAGCTCCATTTTTTTTCCCCCACATTATGGCACACACTTGAAATGAAAATATTTGATGGTATCCTAGGGCAAGAATGGGGCTAGAAGGCTTGTAGCAAGAAGTGACTGATCCTGGGGGCTGTGACTAACTCAGGTCACATAGCCACTGTGACTGCTGAGGAGGTCAGTGACTCAGCACTCCAAGTGTTCATTTCTGCAGCACATTAATGAGAACCTTCAGCTGGGACTGACTTTGATCTATCCCAGACCTGGAGATGGGGTCAGTTTTCCCTGATACAACATTGTGGGCTCCTTTCAAGAGGAACAGATGGTGGAGATAAATTTGGGTTTGTTTAGTAAAGATGAAAGAGCTGTAGGACACCGTGTCCACTCTAGGTTTACAGCTTAGGCCTCTGCCCTTTTGTGCATGGCATCTGTCTGACCCAGGGAAGGCTTATGACTAGAATGGCCCAGTCAGAATGACACTCAGGATTTTGGCAGATGAATGTGGAAAAAGGGCCTCTCTCCTCTTCTGGATGATAGTAGAATAGCAAATCCTATTGGTTCTAGGAAACTATTATTTTTTATCCCCACCCTCAAATTGTAAGCCCAGAAGACCACGTTTCACCATCTGTACCACTATCATCCTTGTCTGGGTCACTAGCATCTTTTGCCTAGATGCTGTGATAGCTCCTGTATTAGTTTCCTAGGGCTGCTATAACAAATTACCATACATTTTGTGGCTTGAAACAGCAAATTTTTTTTCTCTCAATTCTGGAGGCCAAGAGTCTGGAATCACGGTTTGGCAGGGCCATGTTCCCTCCAAACTCTCTAGAGGAGACAACTTCCTTACTTCTTCCAGCTTTGGGTGGTCCCAAGTAATCCTTGGCTTAAGACAGCATAACTCCATTTTCTGCCTCGGACTCTAACCTTCTTTCTGTCTCTGTCTGTCCAATCTCTCTCTGTCCTTCTTTTAGAAGATACCTGCCATGGGATTCAGGGCCCACTCTAAGTCCAGGATGATTTCATCTTGAGATCCTTAATTTTATCTGCAAAGGCCCCTTTTCCAAATAAGGTCCCCCAGATTGCAGGGGAAAGGATTTGGACGTATCTTTGGGAGTCACTCTCCAACCCTCTACTTGTACTTCCTGCTTCTGCTTCTTCATCCCTACTGACTATTCTGCACATGGGGCAATGGCCCTTTTAAAACATGTCATATACTCCCCTGCTCAAACCCTCCAGTGGTTTCCTGTCACCTTTGAACTAATATCCTGCCTCCGCACTCTGCCTACCAAGTCTCTCCCGTCATGTCTTGGCTTCTTACTTCTCCTCATTTCACAGCGCTCTTCTTCTTGCTCAGAGTATCCCAACTACACTGCCCCCCTTGCTATTCCTCCAGCATGCCTCTTCTTGGGGCTTTACAGTGGATGTTCCTGCTGTCTGACACCCTTTGCTTATGTTTTATCATGGCCAATGTCTCACTTTAATTAGGACCCAGGTGAAATGTTTCTACCTTAGAAAGGACTTCCTTGATCACTTTAGCTAATGTAGCATTCCCATCACTCTCTTTTGCTTTAGTTTATTTTTTTTCAGAGGACTTATGAAACAAACATCATATTTTATGTCTTGTCTTTATTTATTATGTGTATCTCTCCTACCAGAGTGTATGCTTTATCTTACATGTTCACTTCTGTATCCCCAAAACATAATGCCTGGCACATTAGAAATAATAAATATTTGTTGAATGAAAGAACATAGCCCTGGCAGCATTTGGAGGATGAGTCTGACCCAAGGAGGTGGGCAGAAGTAAGAAACCCTCAGAGAAACCAAGCCTCAACTATGTTGATATTATGGTTTCAGCGGGGAGCCTGCATTGTCTCTGCCATTTCAATCACATGAAAAATAAATTTTCATAGGCTTTAAGCCAGTTTGAGATGGAGATCTGCCAGTTACACCTTAATGAGCCCGAACCAAGGCACTCTTTTGAGGTTATACATCTCCGTGAACTTAGCATGAGTGCCAGTCTTTTTCTTAATTCTGTTCATTGATAATGAAGTAGGTGGAAGTTTCTGTGTAATTCTTTCACCTTCCAAGTTTGGAAAGCAGCAATCTCATTTTGGGTATTGACAGCAGAATCTAGTGCTAGCAAGTGTACATTGTAGAGTGTAAATCATCTCCTAGTGATATGGCTCAGAACGCAAAGAATTTTATGCCTAATCCTTATCAGCATTTAGTTGTTGACTTAAATTCAGCGTTCTGTGACATGCCTGCCCTTCCTCTTGGCCATCATTGTCTGTTAAGGGCTTATTTGAGTATGGTGGTATTTTAGATATGGAACATAGTGAGTTGTCTGGGAAGAGGTGGTGATAATGTTGTGGAATAACATTTTGGAGAGGGAGGTTTGTATTTATTTTCCTAGAAATCATCTTTTGCCCTCTCCCCCTTTTCCCTGGCTGACACTCTCCCTGCTTCCTTCAGGTGGGATCTTCTGGGCCTATTTCCTCAGCGCAAGTTCATGACAGGTTGGAAAGAAGAGCAAAATTGCTCTTCTTGGCCTCCCCTTCTCAGGATAGTGGAGACAACTTTGGGTTTTGGGCATGGATAGAATGCTGGCAAGAAACACCTTGAGGGAGAGCAAGCTTCCCTGACCTTCAAGTAGAAGACATTCTCTTAGAATGATGGGGAGAAGAGAAAAGAGGAGGGAAGGAGAAGTGAGCATAACAGTTACACAGTGTCCCAAAGATGGTGACCTTGTGGCCTGTTTTCTGGATTAGGGTTCTGGAGAAGTGAGCAAGTCTTTGGATTAGATGATGTCACAGTCAGTGGCACTGGGCATCAGCAGAATGATTTTGTGCCCTCCAGAGTGACATGGAAGCATCAGTGTGCACAGCTGGGTCTGCAGGAGCTGTATGGACCAGTATAACAGATTCCTCAGCACTACCAGCATGCACTGATAAGCCAGTGCATCCCATTGATCTGCTGGGACTCTGGAGTCTCAGAAGATTCATGTGAGGACAAGTAACACTGAGGGTCACATACTACCTCTTAATGCCTAACTCTTGTCTGAGACCCCCAGAATTCAGACACAACCCTAAGTTGACTTTGGAGAATTGGAGCCCAAACTAGAAATTAAATTATTATGGAATAATGAAGGAAGTTGTATTTTGCACACCTGTACTTATGGCCTGCATTTCATACCTTGCATAAAATATTTTTCTTTTCTTTATGACTGAATTCCCTTGGGGTTATAAGAGGACATTACTTCTAGGTGGATAAAGACTCTTTGTAGTTATAACGGCAGCCCACAAAATGTTCATTGTTGGGTAAGCAGGCTTCAGCCTTCCTGGTCATTAAGTAAATACTACAAATCTGGGCCAAGGCCAGGTTTTCTGAACTGAGATGTGGAGAGGCCATTTTGCTATTATGAAAGAAGCTTGACTGGAAAAACAAACTACTCTATCAGCATTAGACCTGCTAATATTTGTTATTTCTATATCCAGTAGAAAGGTATGCAGATAGAATAATGTGTTAGTGAACTTTCTGGTCAGAAGAAAATCCTATCCAGTGCAAATGAATTTGGTTAGTGTATTTTACTTAATAAATAACTTTCATGCTTCTTGTTACTGCCCACAAAGGAAAGGGAATTAGAATTTTAAGATTATCCTTACATTAATGTGTGCTACACTTTTGTGTTACATATTTGGGACTGGTAGAGATCTACACACCATTGCTTTATAGACCAGAGTTTCATTAATACATTTGATTGACATAAAATTATATTAAACTACTCTTATTTGGTAATTAGCAGAGGAAGTTGGCAAATCCTTCACTCCTTAAGCCACCATTACTGATCTGGCTGGTTCTGTGATTCCCTCTGACACCACTTCTCCAGTTCTCTGACACCAACTGGATGTCCGATAATTTGATTCAGTTTTGACACTATTTACTTACAGTTAGTGTCAGATCCCTCAGTCCTATAAGACTGCCCCCACTATATATCCCAGCTGCAAGTCCTGGGCCACCAATACTTTTGACCAACCAACCATACACTGGAGCTTTGCTTGATAATTTGCTAGAACAACTTATGGAACTCATGAAAATAATTTCCTTATGTTTACTGGTTTAATATAAAGGGTGCAACTCAGGAACAACCAAATGGAAGAGATGCATAGGACAAGGTATGAGGGTGAGGTGGGGTGGCACTTCCATGCTCTCTTTGGGTGAGCCACCTTCCCAGCACATTAGTGTGCTCAACAACTTGGAAGCTCTCCAAACCCCATCACTGAGGGGTTTTTAATGGAGATTTCATTATGTAGATACAATTGATTAAGTCATTGACCCTTTGTGATTGAACTCAATCTTCCCTGCAGCAGTGGGTGGAGGGACCAGTGGGCTTAAAATTCCAACTCTCTAATGATGGTTTGGTGATTTTGGTGACCAGCTGCCACCCTGAAGCTAACTAAAGGTTCAGCCAAGAGTCATCTTATTAGCATACAAAGACACTTTCATCATTCAGGAGACAGCAAGGGTTTTAGAAGCTCTTTTCCAGGAACCAGGGACATTATTATATCGTGCTGGTTCTATCATTTAGCTTACAATGGCCAGTGTTTATTCTTTGGCCTCAAGGGAGGTCCCTATTGATTCTTGCATTGTTGTTCATCCTTCTGTGATTTGTAAACTGCTTTTAGTATCTGGTCGGAGTCTTCTTGTCTTGCCGAATTGGAAACCCTTGGATCATCAGCAGAGAGTAAGATTGTCTTGATCAGGAAACCTGATTGCCTTTTATAACATTGCCATCTCTCTCCACACTCTTGCATGTCTCCCATTTTATTGCTCCTCACCTCCATCTCCTTCCCTTCCCTCTGTGCACCCAGTGCACTGTGTTTGATATATAAGTGCATAAATGACCTATGCACTTAGCATAGTATTTATTTTTATGAATAAGCATTGTAAAATTTACTTAAATACTACTGTAATATAGAGACAGTTTTATTTCTTACATATTTCAACAATATATTTTTGTTATCAGCCCATGTTACTGTATGTATTTGTCACTTCGTGGTATACATCCATCACATGTTATTTACCCATATTGCTAGAGATGGACAGGATAGTGATATCCAACAACCCATTTCCACAAAGAGGCTGCCTTGAGGATTCTTGTACATGTACCTCTTGTATATGTAGAACTATATCTGGGTTTCTTTGAGGGCATATGTATTCAGTAGTGGGATTGCTGGATATTTGTTTATACATGTTTAATTTCAGAAAGCCTTACCAGATTCCTTTCCAGAATAGTGATGGAGAGAAAAAAAATGTTCTCTGTACTTCAAGGTTCTTTTGGCTGGTTTAAGAGTGAAATTGACATGAGACAGATTAACAGGAGAAAATCTATTTTTTTTAAAGATTTTTAATTTATTTATTTGACAGAGAGAGACAGCCAGCGAGAGAGGGAACACAAGCAGGGGGAGTGGGAGAGGAAGAAGCAGGCTCCTAGCAGAGGAGCCCGATGTGGGACTCGATCCCGGAATGCCGGGATCACGCCCTGAGCCAAAAGCAGATGCCTAATGACTGCGCTACCCAGGCGCCCCGAGAAAATCTATTTTGATTACATATGTATGGGGGCTCCAAAACAATTCGAGGCTCATAGGCAGTCAGGTAATTGAGGCTCATATGCCTTCCAGAGTTAAGGAGAAGTGGGTAGGGTCTGGGTTTTCAAAGGGAAGGAAGACAATTCACAAAAGATCAAAAGGAGTAAATGTTTGATAAACAAATGTTTGCCAGACCACACAAAAACAATGGGACAGAGGAATTTTTACAAACAGATTCTGCCGAATTTCTCCCTTTTTACCACTGCTAGTTCATATTATCCTGTTGTTATCTATGGTGATAGCTCCCTTCCTGGAGCAGGCCCTCTACCTAAATTCTTTTAGACAGTTGGCGGGAGATTGAAGTTTCTTCTTGAGCCTTCTGTTTCTTAAAAATACTCAGCTTAAAATAATTCGCATGCCAAAGAGACACATTTTGGGGTTGCAAATTTTGTTCCCTGTAATAACTTCACCAATCTACCCCCCTCCCAGCTTCCAACCCCAGCAGCAGCACATGAGGGTTCCCATTTTCCCACATGTGTGTCCACATTTGGCAATTATGACTTTCTCTTTTGTTTTTCATTTTAACAATCTGAGGACTGTAAAATGTTATGAGAGTAAAAAATTGTTTTCATTGTGTTTTTCTTATTCCTAGTAAGGTCAAGCATTATGAGCCATTTGATTTTTCTTCTGTGAATTACCAACAATTCATTTCCTCTGCCCATTTTTCTACTGGGTTTCTTGTCTTTTTCTTGCTGTTTTGTTCTAGTTCCTGGTGTGTTCTAAATAGCATTTCCACATTGATTTTGACATTGCAAATGTCTTAATCTGTCACCATCTTTGTTTAGTGTTGTGTGAAGTAAGCTTCTTTGAACTTAAAGTCAAGGTTTCTATACTTCTAGTGCCACTTCGGTATTTCTAATTTCCCAGCAATTACCTCTTTCATCTGGGTTTTTTCAATTCATTATCATATTAATTTTAAGGTTGAATTTTTCAAAATAATCTATTGTGTCTGAGTTATTTCCCCCCATTCATTCTGCATTTTGCTTATTTTCTTCTTTTTTTTCCCTAGTTTTATCAGAACTTCATTGATCTTATTAATCTTTTCAAAAAATCAACTTTTGATTTTATTAAACTTCACTATTTGTTTTTTTAATGATCTCTTTCATTGATTTTTGTCCTTATCTTTGTTATTTCCTTTCTACTTGACTCTTTGTGTTTACTTATGGCCCTTTTTCTGATTTTATTTTGAGTTGAACGCTTTGCTCATTTTCTTACATGCTTTCTTGGTTTCCGACAGATGTATTTAAGGCTACAACTTTCGTTTTAAGCACTCCTTTAGTTGCATACCAAATTTTTGATGTTTTATTACTGTTTACTTCAAATATTTTATAATTCTCCTTATAATTTCCTCTTAAATATAATGATTGTTTAGTAAGTATGATATTTTGTTTTTGAGCATATGAGATTTAAAAGTCTGCTTTTGGATTGATTTTAAATTTTATTATATCATGATTAGAGATCAGTTTCCATGATGTTGATCCTGTGGAATGTATTGAAACTTCCTTTGTGACTGAGTACATAGTTAATTTTGTAAATATCTACATGTGTTTTAAAAGGATGTGTATTATTTTGGTGACATAAATTTTTATGTGTCAATAAATTCAGAATGAACAATGTGTTATTTAGCTCTTCCATGAAGTTGGCTTTTTTGGAGTCTGATCTATCAGTTTCTGAGAGGAGCATCTTCAATCGTAAAGTACAAAAATTGAGATTTACTTCTCAGACTTCTCATTGGTTTATTGTATTTTGTGGACATATTGCTAGGTTGACATATGTTCATGGTGATTATTTCTTTTTGATCTATTTTTTCTCAACAGTGTTTTACTTTGTGTCTGCTCTGCTATCAAACCCACTTTATCTGAGTTGTTATATTTTACATATCTAGTGTGTCCCGTTGGTTCTTCTATTTGTCTTGTTTCAACTTCTGGTTTGCAGTATCCTTCCTTATCCTCCTAACTCTCCTTAATGAGGTCATTTAAAATTATTCTTTGGTCTTGTCTATTCTTTGTGTTTTCTCTGGCATGAGTTGTCTACTTTGTTGTTTTTCTAAGATGGATCCATAATTTTATTTGGACCTTCTATTCCTTACAGATACTGACTTCTTACAGTGATGTGAGTATTGGGGCAAGGGCTAAAGACTAACTTTAGTTTGTGTACATATGCCTGCGTGTTGGGACAAAATTACCTCAAAATCAAAAGCCTGTGTCCTGGCATTTCTCTTTCTTAAGAAATAACTTGGTCAGTTGTATTCATCTGGGCCTCTGGTTGAGAGGGGCAGGGTGTGCAGGAGAAAGCTTCCAGGCCTGGCAAATCTATTCATCATTGCTCTTACCTGGTTGCTTGAATGATCAATGCTACTTCATGGTCCCTGCCTGCTGCTTGCTGCTGGTCTGGCTGCTATTTTAATCCTTTCAGTAGTGACTGGGCAGGCAGTGGCCCACTTATGTTCTTGCAGGGAAAACAGTGGGCAATTCCTAAAAGCTTCCCTCCCACCCTCCAATCTGCTGGTTAGCGGTACTAAACTCTCTTCCTTTTTCTTGGGGAAGAGAATTTGTTGTTTCTTCCCTAACCTCAACCTGGCCACTTTGTCATTGCATTGATTTGCCAAAGATGTTGCCCTCCCTTTTACTTCTGTGCCATCTCCAGGATGGGACTGGGGAAGGGATAGATAGAAAGAGAGCTGGCTAGTTACTTGTGCTGGTTGTGTTTTCACTGAAGGGAAGCAGAATATGCCATACCAAAATATGACTGTAGAAGTTTAGGACATGCCACTTCAAAATATGCCACGTTGATATATTGATAATTTTGAGCAGTAGACAACTAAAAAGCAGCAAAAGCAGGGAGACACTTTCTCTGAGCTCCTCTTATCTGCCGAAAGACAGGTCCTCCAGAAGAAACCCAGTTGTCATAGATCCCCTCCTGGAGTTTTGTCAACTAGAGAGGATTGATTCCTATCACAAGGAAGAAGACTAGAAGTCAACACTACAACCAAACTGTCTTTCACAAACTACCAGGCTTCCATTTATTCTTCTCTGGGCTCCATTCATCTTTCTAAAACTTACTTACTTCTCTTTTAAGAGGACTACCACCCCCTCCCATTTCTCTGTTAAGATGATATTTAACCCTGAACTGTACACTGCTTTGGGGAGTTACTCATTTTTCTAGGGGTATATCCAATGTATACATGAGATACACATGTTAGTCAAGTGCTGTTTATTTTTCTTTTGTTAATCTGTCTTTTATTACAGGGGTCTCAGCTAAGAACCCAGAAGGGTAGAGGGAAAATAATTTTTCTCCCTTATATCACCACGAGGAAAGACATTTTCGAGGTCTAATAACTTTTTACCATTTCTTTTAAGATGCTTCTTAAAATGAAACAACCCCCTGTAGTGTTTCTCTTTACATAGTTTTGCTGCAAATATTTAAATAGCTTAACACAGTTCCTGGCACAAGACTACATATGAAATACAATTAGTCTGTTATCATGTTAATGTTACTATTTATTTAAAGCCACTTTAAGGTAATAACTTACAGATACTTAGACATAGTAACTGCAACATTTGCAATTGACTATGTGATTTGGGAGATAAAAGGAACAAATAAACATAAAAATTTGCTTCTGGATGTTTACATATGATTTGTTTTTTACATAAAAATTACTCAGCAGGACATGGAACTTTAATATTTTTGTAACAGTAATGTTGACATATTATTATTGATTCCATATATATTAAAATGTCACCTGTATTATGTCAGTGAGGACTATGTAAGATCATGAACTTGAATCTATTAACAGAATCAGTCAAAGACTCTTAGTTTAGATGTGGATTGAAGTCCTAACTTAGTTCTCAATATAATTGTAGCATGTTTTAAGAATTTCTAAATAGTCTTTGTATGGTTTCTTTATTTTTTATTATTTAAATTTTTTTCTTTCCTCTTAAAATGGGAAGCAGAGGAGAGGAAAAGCGTTAATATTTCATGGAATACTTACCTGGTACCTAGTACTCTGGTTGGCCTTTTCCATATATGCTCTTACTTAATTGTCACAACAAACATATACGCCAGCTATTATCATTTCCATTTTTAAAATGAGGAAATTGGAACTTAAAAGGGTTATATAATTTGCTCATTCACAAAACTAAGTGCCAGAGCTATGATTTCAGTGTAGATCTGTGTGCCTTTTGTGTTCATGCTCTTAGACCAGTGCATCTCAAACTTTATGTGTATGTGAGTCACTTCCTTGGGATCTTGTTAAAACGCAGATTCTAATTTCATAGTCTGAGGGGGGCCTGGGAGTCTACATTTATAACATGCTCCCAAGTAATGTTGAGACTACTGGTCTATGGGAGACACTTAATTTTTTTTTTTTTAATAATGATTTCATACTAGCCATTTGGATGGTTGAATGGGGCTGCAATACCAGTGTGGGGGGTAACCAGGTTTCCAGTTGCACTAACTAACTAACTACAGATGAAGTTGTACCACAAGTTGGTTTCTTTCTTTCTTTCTTTCTTTTTCTTTCTTTCTTCCTTTCTTCCTTTCTTTTTCTTTCTTTTTTAAGATTTTATTTATTTATTTGTGTGTGTGAGAGAGAGAGAGAGAGTGAACACAAGCAGGGGCGGCAGCAGGCAGAGGGAGAAGCAGGCTCCCAGCCGAGCAAGGAACCTGGTGTGGGACTGGATCCCAGGACTTTGGAATTATGATCTGAGCCAAAGGCAGACGCTTAACTGACTGAGCCATCCAGGCGTCCATCAAGAGACATTTTCTAATAGGCTTTTTGTCCTGGCCTCTTGTCTACTCACTAGCCCCTAGTGTTTTATTTAAAGAATAGTTAGTCCATGTATGGGGCCAAAACATGATCATGTGTAGGTTTGGTTCTATTTTATGTATTCATACATTAACAGAATCTGAAGCTTCTTTGACTATCTTGTATATTGTTCCATGGAACCTAACTAGTGGTGTTACTGGCCACTAACTCACAGTTTTATTTTACCAGGTTTGTGACTAGTGGGAAACTTCTAATGTTTCATGTACATTATAATCACATATCAAAAAAGGGTTATTTGCTTGTTGATTGAGTAGCCATTTAGTTCCTATCTATTCACGTTTTCCTGGGATTGTAGGAAATGTCACTTCATAAAGAACAGAGTGAGTGTCTTGGAGATATGCTGCTTATGACTTGGTACAGCTGCTCTGCTCTTCAATTAACATTTGAAAACATTTAAAGAATCAGAAAGCTTTCTAGGGCCATGTTCACAAATGAAAGCGAAAATGTAGAATTTTCGATGATGTATTTTCTAAGGAGGAAACTGATCAGAGCATGGCTAGGGAAGACCAAATTTCAGAACGCTGTGCTATGCAAAGAAAACTGCAATCAGGAGCATTGAAACCTCTGGAAACATCTCAAGTTTGTACTCAAACATCACTGTCTCTCTAAGGAGATGTTGAACTGGGTTGTATGTTACTCTAGGAAAAAAACAAAAGCAAAACACCTTTTATTAAATGGAAAATAAGGGAAACTGATTGTTAAGGAAGAAGGAGATACATCCATAACAGGTTTTTGGGACACTTAGGGGCACAATAGCTGTTTTCTGTTCATAGTCAAAAAATATTTTGTTAAGAATGATGAAAGGAAGTGTACCTTTTTAATCTTTATTGGAGTTGTTAAAATTAATTAGTATACATGTTTATAACAAACAATTCAGAGATATATAAAAAATATGTATCTCTTCCTACTTTGGTCTATTCTGCTCCTCATCTACTGTGGGAAAGAAATAATTTATTTTTATTTTATTTTTAGAAAAAAAGTTTTGAATAGGAGATACAGTCATATGGTAAAAAATTCAAAAGGTACAGGGGGATTAAATGAGTCTCTGTTTCCTCTCTGTTCCTTAGACACCCACTTCCCTTCCTGAAGGGCAGTTTATGTTGGTACTTACTTGTGTATCTTTACAAATTTGTTTTATTCATGTATAAGTATATAAATATTTTTTGTTTTTCTTCCTAACTTTTTAGGCACATAGTCATTGTCCTGCACCTTGCACATTTCACTTTATGATGGATCTCAGAATCTGTTCCGTCTCTGTATGTAAAGAGCTTGTCATTCCTCCTACAGTGTGTGGTGCTCCACTGCATGGCTGAACCATGATTTAGGGATAGTCTCCTACTGATGGTCCTCTATTGATTCATGTCTTTTGCTATGAAAAGCAATACTGCAATAAATAACTTTATAAATAGGTCATTTTGTACTTGCGTAAGTAAATCTGTAGGATAAATTCTTCGGAGTGGATTGTGCGGTCAAATGGTACATAGATTATAAATTTGGTGTTGCAAAAGTGACCTCCCTAAGAGACATACAAATTTATGTTCCCACCATTGGTACATGAGAGTGATTTCCCCCCAAAACTTTGCCAAAATTTTATGGTTGAAATTGACTTTGTTGTGTGTTTTTTAATTTACCTTTCTCTATGAGTGAGAAGGAACATGTGTTCAGATATTTAAAAGCCATATTTATTTCCTTTTTGGTAAATTGTTTTTACATGAATGATGTAAAGACTAATAGAGTAGGAGTCTTTGGGATTATGGAACTGCATTTCTATTGGGATGACTTCTTTTATTTTCCAGGGAGAGAAAGCTTTTCTGGGTTCTTGCTGTGTGTATCATTTATATTTTGTTACACCTTTTTTTGTCTTATCAAAAGTGATTTTGAGTTAGATCAAGAGCCCATGGGAAAGCAATGAATATCTTTATTCTAAGAGTGCTCCTGAGTACACAACTGTCTGCTGTTTTCACTTAGGATGGTAAGGGTTGTCGAGAGAGGTGATTTGACATTCACAGGGAAAATGGTTAAATGAAATTCATGCTTTTCTTGTCCCTTTGGCCCTGGGTTGCAGGGAGCTTATCAGAGGCAGTAGGAGTTAGTTATGAATAATAAGTCAAATGGACAACTCCCACTAAAATTATTTTTAGCCAGGTGTGTTAACTTTTGTTGCTGTTATGTCCATGCTCATCATAAACTTCATAAGAAAACTGATTGAAGTTTGAATCCTGGGTCCATCACTAACTTGCTATGTGACCTTGAACAATTAGGGTCTTCAAGCTAATTTTCCCTTCCTATAAAATCAAGAGACTACTCTGCACTTGGCAGGGTTTTTGTGAGGAGGAAGGGAGATGATGTACCAAGCACTTAGTGTAGCCTGAATATCTAATGGCTGCTATTATCATTATGTGCTAAGGTACACAGACTTAAAGTTAGGCAGACCTGGGTTCATACCTCAACCCTATCCCTTATGAGCTGCATGTCCATGGGGAACTTCCTCAGCCTCACCATGCCTCAGTTTGCTCCACATACAATGGGGATAATAACTGTTCTTCATCAGGTTGATATGTAAAGTGTGTAGCACAGTGCCAGACACATAAGTACTCAGTAAGTGGTAGCTGTTTGTTTTTATTATTGTCATTATCATTCTCTTCGGCAATTTTCTTAAGCTTCCTTATCCTGAGCCCTTCTGTTGAAAATTGGCCGGCATGCTCCCACTATTATTCTTTCTCTATAGTCATGCTGTGACATTTGAGTCACTGTATGATCGAATCTGCCAGGCACTTCTCTCGGATCCGCATGTGGAGATGCGGGGATTCCTGCTGACATAAGCCCCCAGGGACACTTCTTGGGCCTGGGCCAGCGCCCCTTTCTTTTCTTAAGAGTTGCAAAGATTGGTCCACCCACTCTCTTCTGACTGCCACCACCTGTTCTTCCCTTTACATTTCTCTTCTGTTAGGTTCTGGAATGGGACAAAATAAACATCTAGTGGGTGCAGGGAGGAAGGAGGAAGAATGCAGATCATGGAATTAGGAGTTCTGGGGTTTAGACCTGGCTCTTGTCATGTATTTACTTATGCTTCAGAATTAACTTGTGCAAAATGAGAGATTCCTATTCAGTCTCGAAACTTCTTGCAGCTCTAATATTCTCCGATGCTCTCCTATGTAGAACTTGGGAGGCAGCATAGGACTGCATATGTTACAGTACTTGCTCCACACTTCTAAGAAGCAGTGTAGCCGAGTGGAAAGAGCACTGGCTGAGGATGAGTGTACGGGTGGTATTGCCCCAGGCAGGTTATTTAAATCTTCTGAGCTCCAGTTTCATAATCTGTGAAATGGGCATTGGATTTCACGGAGGTTTCAGAGTCAGATGGTCATAAGTTAAAATCCTGCCTCTACCACTCTTAGGCTGCATGACTTTGGAAAGTTACATAACCTCGTGGAGCTTCAGTTTTTCCATCAAAGGCAACCAGGGCATAATAGGACTTCAGTGGGTAGCTTCTAGCAGCTGTGAGGAGGAGGAGAATGAAAGTGATGATGTTGCTGCTGCGGATTGTAACTTTGCAACTTTCCTCTCTCCCTTATAGTCCTATTTCCTTTTAGTCAGCAGCAGTAAATCCTTCAGAAAGTCTGAAAAGAGCCATGAAGTTACAGATCAGAATCTGAAACCTTGGACTGCCTGGTTTCAGAACCTATGTTCTTTTCTTTTTCTTTCTTTCTTTCTTTCTTTCTTTCTTTCTTTCTTTCTTTCTTTC
>NW_024425119.1:21276977-21425499 GCF_017311325.1 Ursus maritimus
TAAAGACTAATAGAGTAGGAGTCTTTGGGATTATGGAACTGCATTTCTATTGGGATGACTTCTTTTATTTTCCAGGGAGAGAAAGCTTTTCTGGGTTCTTGCTGTGTGTATCATTTATATTTTGTTACACCTTTTTTTGTCTTATCAAAAGTGATTTTGAGTTAGATCAAGAGCCCATGGGAAAGCAATGAATATCTTTATTCTAAGAGTGCTCCTGAGTACACAACTGTCTGCTGTTTTCACTTAGGATGGTAAGGGTTG
Source organism: Ursus maritimus (assembly GCF_017311325.1). Taxonomy (NCBI): domain Eukaryota; kingdom Metazoa; phylum Chordata; class Mammalia; order Carnivora; family Ursidae; genus Ursus; species Ursus maritimus. The sequence goes on from NW_024425119.1 coordinate 21,277,239, forward strand.
TCGAGAGAGGTGATTTGACATTCACAGGGAAAATGGTTAAATGAAATTCATGCTTTTCTTGTCCCTTTGGCCCTGGGTTGCAGGGAGCTTATCAGAGGCAGTAGGAGTTAGTTATGAATAATAAGTCAAATGGACAACTCCCACTAAAATTATTTTTAGCCAGGTGTGTTAACTTTTGTTGCTGTTATGTCCATGCTCATCATAAACTTCATAAGAAAACTGATTGAAGTTTGAATCCTGGGTCCATCACTAACTTGCTATGTGACCTTGAACAATTAGGGTCTTCAAGCTAATTTTCCCTTCCTATAAAATCAAGAGACTACTCTGCACTTGGCAGGGTTTTTGTGAGGAGGAAGGGAGATGATGTACCAAGCACTTAGTGTAGCCTGAATATCTAATGGCTGCTATTATCATTATGTGCTAAGGTACACAGACTTAAAGTTAGGCAGACCTGGGTTCATACCTCAACCCTATCCCTTATGAGCTGCATGTCCATGGGGAACTTCCTCAGCCTCACCATGCCTCAGTTTGCTCCACATACAATGGGGATAATAACTGTTCTTCATCAGGTTGATATGTAAAGTGTGTAGCACAGTGCCAGACACATAAGTACTCAGTAAGTGGTAGCTGTTTGTTTTTATTATTGTCATTATCATTCTCTTCGGCAATTTTCTTAAGCTTCCTTATCCTGAGCCCTTCTGTTGAAAATTGGCCGGCATGCTCCCACTATTATTCTTTCTCTATAGTCATGCTGTGACATTTGAGTCACTGTATGATCGAATCTGCCAGGCACTTCTCTCGGATCCGCATGTGGAGATGCGGGGATTCCTGCTGACATAAGCCCCCAGGGACACTTCTTGGGCCTGGGCCAGCGCCCCTTTCTTTTCTTAAGAGTTGCAAAGATTGGTCCACCCACTCTCTTCTGACTGCCACCACCTGTTCTTCCCTTTACATTTCTCTTCTGTTAGGTTCTGGAATGGGACAAAATAAACATCTAGTGGGTGCAGGGAGGAAGGAGGAAGAATGCAGATCATGGAATTAGGAGTTCTGGGGTTTAGACCTGGCTCTTGTCATGTATTTACTTATGCTTCAGAATTAACTTGTGCAAAATGAGAGATTCCTATTCAGTCTCGAAACTTCTTGCAGCTCTAATATTCTCCGATGCTCTCCTATGTAGAACTTGGGAGGCAGCATAGGACTGCATATGTTACAGTACTTGCTCCACACTTCTAAGAAGCAGTGTAGCCGAGTGGAAAGAGCACTGGCTGAGGATGAGTGTACGGGTGGTATTGCCCCAGGCAGGTTATTTAAATCTTCTGAGCTCCAGTTTCATAATCTGTGAAATGGGCATTGGATTTCACGGAGGTTTCAGAGTCAGATGGTCATAAGTTAAAATCCTGCCTCTACCACTCTTAGGCTGCATGACTTTGGAAAGTTACATAACCTCGTGGAGCTTCAGTTTTTCCATCAAAGGCAACCAGGGCATAATAGGACTTCAGTGGGTAGCTTCTAGCAGCTGTGAGGAGGAGGAGAATGAAAGTGATGATGTTGCTGCTGCGGATTGTAACTTTGCAACTTTCCTCTCTCCCTTATAGTCCTATTTCCTTTTAGTCAGCAGCAGTAAATCCTTCAGAAAGTCTGAAAAGAGCCATGAAGTTACAGATCAGAATCTGAAACCTTGGACTGCCTGGTTTCAGAACCTATGTTCTTTTCTTTTTCTTTCTTTCTTTCTTTCTTTCTTTCTTTCTTTCTTTCTTTCTTTCTTTCAGATTTATTTATGTATTTTGGAGAGAGAGAAAGTGTGAGCGCACACGGTGGAGGAGAGGCAGAGGGAGAATGAGAGAATCTTAAGCAGAGTCCTTGCTGGGCATGGAGCCTGACACAGGGCTCCATCTCACAACCCTGAAATCATGACCTGAGTGGAAACCAAGAGTCAGACATTTAACCTACTGAGCCATCCAGGTACCCCTCAAAGCCTATTTTCTTAACCGCCCTGATATACAGCCTGTTAAGACAAGTCTTAGATTTCATGGGATTAATATTATATAAAAATAAGTGAGAGTTCTACATATAAGATTTTTCTCCTAATCAACCCTTCATCTGCCTGGAGTGGGAGTAGGTGCAGAAGAGGTGGGAGCAAACAGGGAATTACGGGAACAAAAGGAGAAAGACCTGAAATTCAGCTTCTGAAATTCAAGATAGGATTTTGCATTAAGGTAATGCACTTGAAATAGGCTCTGTTGGGGGAAAAAGAAAGAAAGGATTTCCTTTGACTTTGAGTAAATGTATAAAAATCTAGGTCAAGTGGGCCAAATTTCAGCATTTACCAGAATTTAAAGAAGATAACTCCTTCCCCTTTAATGTTGAAGATACAAACATTGCTGTTATCTGACAGAAATAGGATATGAGATAGAAAGTTAAAAAAAATTGCTTCTGGTTTTAGGGGCTCATGAGAACAGAAAGACAGAAGTGGAAAGTAAAGGTAAATTTGAGTATTCTTCCTAGACCTTGATTGAGAGAGAGAAATGTATTAAATGAATGGGAGGACATTTCAAGGACAGAAGCCATTTGACTCATTCAATGTTTGGGACTTTTTAGGAGATCACTATACAAGACAGGGTGGACAGCATATTTAAGATGGTGGAATAGCATGATGATAGGGTAGCATCATGAAACATTCTAGGTCTGTTTGTCCAACTGAGCTTCCTTGGGTTCTCTGATGACATGAACATTAAGTTGAGGCTCATGGGCCTGCTGTGGGGCTGTGGCTTGACCAGCAAACTGGAATGGAGAACGTGGCAGAGACTCAGCAGGTAATATAGCTAGCAAGAACAGAGAAGGGACCACTCAATCTTATGAAGCCTATTAAGAATGACTTGTAATTCATTGGCCACAGGTGTCCGCAGAACCCTACCCATAGGACTTGGTCGGTAGGACCCAGAATCTGGGTTATGCTATACCAGCCTTCTGCAAGTGGGGCCAGAAGGGATGCCTCTCAGATCTGAAGACTCTTTCGCTTAGCTGTCAGGAGATCATGTGAGCTCTTTCTTTCCCACATACACAAATGCCACCGTGTACAAAGAAAAAAAGGATGGGTGGAAATAGAGGAACTTTGCAATTATGTAAAAATATTGAGCTCACTTAAGGGAACAGTTTATATTATTGGACCAAACTAATTAAAACTAACCAGAGCTAGAAGTAGGTTTTTTCTCACTCTCCATCAGTTAAGGAGCCATAAGAAAGACCATGTCAGATAACTACAAAATTAGGAAGCTATGTTTCCTTGCATACATCTGAATTATAGTGTCAGTAAATTTTTGACCCTTCTCAAATGGTTTTGAAACCTAAACTTGATCTTTCTTAGTTATCTGTGTTGGTCCTTCTCTTAGTTCTAGAATTCTAATCCAGTTACATACACTTCTTTTATTTTCTTCTTTTAAGGGTTGATGTTCCTGCCCTTTAAAAAATGTCTTCTATTTATTTCCTTGATACTTTGTGGAGAAACACATTTCAAACTTTCTATCAAGAGACCCTAGTAGCAGAGGAGTGTAAACCAGTGTCCTTGTAGATGTGAGCTCACAGCCCAAAGCAGCACTAAGAAGACCCCAGATGTCCTAAGATTCAGACTGCCCTTTATATTTACATAGATCCTTAAGGTATCATCATTTATCAATAGGATTACTTCCTTTTTTCTTCTTACTTTTCCTATCCTCCCTGGGGTCAAAGGGAATTTAATTTAGTAACACAGAACACCCAGTGTCTATGTATATACAGTCATCTTCAATGACATCACATCTCTACAAATTTTACATATAAATGTACTTGGTCCTAATATTAAAGCATAACATATAAATATAGAAAAAAATTTACTGAAGTTCAGTGATTTTTTTGTATATACCGGTGTAACTACCACCCAAATTAAGATACACATTTCCATCACTGCATAATATCACCTCATATTTCTTTCCATTCTGTACCCTATTTCCCCAGAGGACACCTATCACAACTGGTTTGTTTTTTCTGTTCTAAGAATTCATATACAGTATTTCTTTTGTGTCTAGCATATTTTACGGAACATATTTATGAGTTTCACCCATATTGATGCATTTAACATTAGTTTATTTTTGTTTATTACTATATCATATTTCATTGTATGAATATGTTATAATTTATTTATCCATTCTACTGTTCATGGATATTGGAGATGTTTCTAGTTTTGGGATATTCAGAAGAGTGTTGCTAAGAACTTTTGTGCATGTCTTTTGTAGGTATAAGCACTCATTTCTTCTAGGAATAAACACACACTAGGTAACATTATAGATGTATATTTACCTTACTGAAAGCTGCCAAATAGTTTTTCATAGTGGTTGTACCATTTTACACTCGCACAGGCAATGTATGGGAGTGCTGGTTGTCCTAGTTCCTCTCCAATATTTAGCATTTCAATCTTTATTATTCTAGCCATTCTGATGTACACATAGGCACTTCAATGAAAAGTTGTCCTTCATTTTCTGCAAAATGGCATGCTCAGTCACAAGTATAACTAGCCAAAGTATCATAGAAGAAAAACAAATTTTTATCAAAATCAATATACTCCTCTGAAATTTGTTAGGAAATGCAAACAGGTAATATCTAGCAGACAAGTTGAAACAGACTTTGTTGCTCAAGGAGAAAGGAGAGATTAAAAAATTATTAGGTCATATTTTGGAGTCATCTGAATCATTTAAATCTTTAGAACTGTATGTGTAGGACAGATATATGAAAGGATACTGCCTAGTATGGGAAATCCACACAGAAGCATAAATAGTACTGTTTGAACTATCTTTGGTGTTGACTTAGAGATATCAAATAAACCTTATGTATATAATATGGGATTATAGCTTTTAGACTTGTAGAATCAGCTTCTACAACTATATTTACACACGACTGACCAATTGCCTGTTGATTTTTTAGAGGACCACACCAAAATCATAATGTAAAATTATATTTAACCTACACTAATTTGAGATGTGGATAAAATAAAATTTACCTTCATGGCAGGTTTTTTTTTTTTTTTCCATACTGAACATTGGGCTTACCGCCTCAGTTGATTTTGGAAATAGGTTGGATATATTTTATAAAGATCAGTAACTATGCAATTTGCTAAAAACTGCTAAACATTTCTATGCATGTGTAACATGCACTATAGTTAGCCCCTATGGCTTGTTTTATGTAACTCTGTGTTTAGGGTATATACGGAACTAAAGCTACTCTCTTCTGTAAACCATAGTTTGTACTTGTTTGTTTGTTGCTTGTTTGTTAAACATTGCTTCCCCTAAGGAATAAAAGTTAGTTTTACTTTGAGTCAATGTCAGAAACTTAGTGTGGAAAACCAGTCTTCCAAAGTAAAACATTAGAAAAGTGTATATTGTTTTTATAGTGCTTTTAATATTGTATACACTCTGTCAACTAATGGAAACAATGACCTCAGGGATGTATTTATCTTGGTTTTAGCCCACTTAAAATACATTTAGCCTTTAGCTTTTCCTTAAGCCCAAACCACATCAAATGGGCCACACACAGACTCCTGAGGTCATTATCACTTTATGGTGATTTTGAAGAAGAAAAAGAAAGCAAACTGTCTCTTTACATTACTTTTTAGGCCTGGAATTCCCAAAGGAAGAGTGAATATATTTGTTCATTTCTTTCTCTTTCCATGCTAGGTTAACTGCCAGTCCCATTTTTCCTAAAGGTAGATTCTTTTTTTTTTTTTTTAAAGATTTTATTTATTTATTCGACAGAGATAGAGACAGCCAGTGAGAGAGGGAACACAGGCAGGGGGAGTGGGAGAGGAAGAAGCAGGCTCATAGCGGAGGAGCCTGACGTGGGGCTCGATCCCATAACGCCGGGATCATGCCCTGAGCCAAAGGCAGACGCTTAACCGCTGTGCCACCCAGGCGCCCCTCCTAAAGGTAGATTCTTAAACCTACAAAATGAATCTTTAAAGTCAGTTTTATGTGTACTTCACCATGAGTAAGAAAAGCTTCAAAATCCTATATTATCTCACCAGAAAACCACATCCTTAGAAAATGCAGACAATTCCATTGGCTGTCGTTCTTTTTACATTAAGGTCTCAAGTTAGCTCATAAACTTATTTATTTTTGAGAACCTTTTACAAGTCACATGTAATCATCTCACACTAAATACTGTGTCTATGCATCACTTCACATTTCCAACCTGAAACAGTAAATATTGCAGTAGCCCTTGTGATAGTATACAGAGGCCCGAAAGTAGGAAATGAATTATATAGTCTTGAACTGAACAGTGATAAATGAGATAGTAGGATAATTTCCATTTGGACAGCTTAGGTGTTTTCTTTTACCAAGAGAGCGCATGTGTGTTTGCAAACACCATATGCCGAAACACTCAGTTCTTATTTAGGAAAAGGTGTACTACCATTCTTCAAAGGCACCCAACAGCAACTCCTGGACCAACCTGCTTATTCTCCTGGATATTTCCCATTCAAAATGAATCTTTTGCCTGCCTCTTTTCCAATTTAATGAATTCGCAGCCTGAGATGATGAGCTGCAGGCCAGAATCATTTAAATACTGCCAATCCTACATCAGGCATCACAATAGAATCTTAAAAATACTTAACACAGTTTCAATGTATGTATGGCATAGAGGCTGCATCACTGACTAATATGGTTTAGAACTTGAAAATTAATTAATATAAATTACATTAGAAAGGGCTTTAAAATCATTAATAATTCTGCTAACTATATATTTTCAGTTTTTAAAATTAAGTAATTTTAGAATTAAACTTGAAATTTCTTTTTTCTTTTTTTTTTTCTTTGGATTTTCCTATTGGCCTTTACATTAAATTTAAATGATTTTTTTCCTGAGGACATTTTGTTTTTATTCTGACAACATTTTAGCCTCCCTCCACCCCACCTCCTTACCCTATTGTCTAACCTAAGGAAAACAGTGAAATACCTAAACCAAAATTTATCTGAAGAGAAGAAAGAGGCTACTCATGGTGATTCTGCTAATAATTTTCATCTGTCTGTATTTCAAAGAGTTTAAATGTTCATTGCATAAAGGTACAGAACATCAAAGGAAGATAAAGAGGAAGAGAATGACTTTCTTAGTATCAAAACCTCATCACTGATAGAAATCTTTTCTATAGCTTAAAATAGAGAAAGTCAAAGTTTGATATGCTCTCAACAAAAAACATAAACAGTGTTGGGAGATGGATATAATTAGAGCAATTACTAGCTCAAGGGTTTGGATAGATGGAGGTAAAAGGTCATTCCAGTTGGTATTATCAGCAGATGTGGGTGTACCATGCTTAGAGAGGGCATTTTGAGAAGCACTAAGAATGAAATCACATAGGCAGTATAAAATACTGTTTTGAGTCTCAGCTGTCCCTACCATCCGCTACTTTCTAGCTTTATACTTTTGTGCAAATTATTTGTCTCTTATACCTCAGTTACCAATTTATAAAATGGAATTAATAATTCAAGCTTTGTTGGATTGTTATGAAGATCAAATGAATTTAGATAAGCAACACAGTCTGGCCTATAGTATGTGTGCAATACTTATTACCTATTATTGTAGTTATGTGGGGGGAACATTAAGCAGGGAAACAGTTAAAAAAGAGTTAATACACATCTTAGAAGGCAGGAAAATGGACTTACTGCAGTAGTTAGTAGGAAAAAATGGAAGATTTTTGGTGGAGATGAGGGAAGGTGGCTTCCATGCCTTTTAGGCTCTTTATTATATTCCAAGTAGTTAGCACTAGGCCTGGTACTTAGTAGGCATTCAATAAATATTTGTTGAGTGAATGAATGGAATAATTTCAAAAGAAAATGAAGGATAATTTCATACTTGTTTATCAAACAAAATTGTACTTTAAGCATTGTTCTGGTTTTATGATGTTTTGAAATGCCAATAGAATTTGGTCCCTTGCCCCCAAATAACTCAGATCTGGTGGGTAAGATAGATATTTTCCAAATAACTCTATTACTTTGCAAAATGTATATAGTGCTGAGATAGAGATAAAAACAAAGTGCCATAGTAACAGGTGTGGTAAGGTGGAGAACAGATGAATTGATCTCAACTGAGATGATAAAAAGATTTGATAGGTTAATTAGACCTTGAAACCCAGGAAGGATTCAAGAGATCCAATAAGATGTGGCAGGGGAGAAGATAAAGAGAGTCTTATTTACAAAGAAGACAGCTTGAGCAAAGCCAATAGGATGGAAAAAAACTCTTGGTTCTAAGGAGAACAGAGTGGTTGCATATGGGCAAAAATATAGGCCTACAAATGCCCCACTTATATTCTTATTCCCTTTAAATTCAGTTCATGATTGATGCCTTCCAACAGCAGTCCCTATACCTCTTTGTGTAGGGCTTTCTCTGGTTATAGGAGCCTTTGTGGACAGGATGGCAATGGTGGGAAATTTATGCACTTTCCTTCTCTTCATGCAGCCCTCAACTAAGGAATGGCAGAACCCTTGCCTTTTGGGTGGGAATAGTCTGAGGCATGTATTTTATACCATTATGTGGAGGTCCCCAGTGGGATTAAGCTATAATTGTCCATGGTTGTGATTGCTTGATAGTATATACTTTACTGGCTTCCTTTTCTTCCTTGACTTAACATCCCTACTCTATTGGTATTTCCTAGGATCACTTCACAAATAAACCTCTTGCACTGAATCCTTCTATCAGTATCTGCTTCTGAGGGAACATCAACCAAGAGAGTTTATACTGGGAGTGGGGTTCTGGAATTGGATAACTGTTGACCAGATGGCAACAATAATTCACATTTCTGAGGGAAGTGTGGTGATGACAGTGCCTGTGACGGTGCAGCAGCACAGTTATTAAGACTCTCACCTGTAGTTAATTGTCTTGGGAATAGCTGGAAGGTGATACACTGCTTATACAATTGCTCTACTAGTTAAGAGATATGAGGGCAATAATAATTATAAAAATTATGAATCTGGTTGCTTGTTGTTAAGTGCTGAGGAAAGAAAATAACTGGTCCATGTCAGTCACTATCAAGTGAGTGTATAGTGTGAAAGTCAGAAGGCCAGCAGGGTATCATTCAAAGAAAACCACATATTCTAAAGTAGGAGGGCAGACAGTGCTAAAAACTAGGCCCAGGACCTAATTGTGAGATTCAGAGTTAGAAAGAAGGCTGCATTTATAGCCTCAATAAAATCTTCTCTAGTGACCCTTGAGAAGTAAGATAGAAATATTGGGGTGTATATACTTGGAAAACTTCAACTCCTAGATACCTTGTTTGCCAATAGAATTGACCGGCTCACCCACTCCCTATTTCTAGAAGATAGACACTTCTCTGCCTGGATACCATGCAAAGTCCTCATCTGAAGCAACAGTCTCATAACACAGTACTTGCCCTCTTTGGATCTGCTCTTACATCTCATTATTTTAAACTAATAACTAAGGTAGGTCTCAGCATGTCCCTATAGGAAATTATTGTCTTTGTTAGGGCAAGAAAGAACTTAGTCATCCCTAAACCTGCAGGACCTGGTTAATATGTACTGGCAGAAAGCAAGGTAAAGTGCCTTAGGATGGAATTCAAATTGCTGCAGCTGAGGGACAGTATATAAAGCTGGGTAAGTGAGAGTACATTGATATGGCACAACCTTCCATGACTTAGGACTTAATGTTCTAATGGGTAGACCTGGAACCAATCCTCATGCACTGCTGGGATGATTTGTTGAAGCTTGGGGAAAAACTAGACTACAATATATGAAATTGAGGTGCTGGAACTGTCTTGGCTGAGAACTAAGAAAGAGGTAAAAAGGCTAATAGAATTGGGTATACTGGTATGGATTAATTATATAAAACTAGAGAACCCATCAGTTGCCTGTTTCCCAGGAGGGCCCTGAGGACACTCTCTTCATTAAAGTGGAAAGGAACTAGTCATAGTGGTATGCTGGGTTTCATCTGTAGGGCAGGACTGATGCTGGATGCCACTTTGGGAGAAGAGTTAAGAACTATATGTATATTTTAAGACAAAATATATCATGAACCTATATTGATTCTTTCAACTTAATTATAAGACTAAAATTATTTCATTTATTCTTATATAGCTTCCACTTGTATCTACTGTCTTTCATGTTAAGAATCCCCATTTCTACAACACCAACATTATTACTTATTTGTTTTAACCCATGGTACACATGAAACAGTCTCAGAGTAACAATACCAACACTGCCAGCAAGACTATGATAACTGGCAACAGTTTAATGTTTTTGTAGTTCTTAATACCTTTGAAGAATTTCCCACCAGCTTTTAATTCTTGTGTTCTAAAATCACATTAAATAGTTACTGTCTGTGCGGTTATGCCACAAAATCAGTATGCGGTTAAGTTCATCTGCTATATTTAGTTTACTATTTTTAGAGTTTACTTTCAAAAATTGTTTTATAATTATGTAAAACATGTATACAGTTCCTAAGTCAAATCTGAAAAATAAGGTATATATAGAAGAATCTAACTTTTATCTCAGACCCATCTACTTTCCTGTGTCCGCAGGTAAATATTAGAAACAATTGTATAGTTTCTCCTTCCTCTTTTAAATATAAGATGTATTAATATTCATATTTATGCTTTCTTTTGCTAATATGCTTTATATACTTTTTTTTCTAACGACACATACTGCAGATCATTTCATAGGAGGATATAGAGATATTCCTCACAACAGTTTAGAGCTACATATGACTCCTTTGGGTAGATGTACTATTTATCAATCCCCAGGGCACTGCAGCAGTCTCTCAGGGGCACTGTGGGGTATTCTAAATTCTTGAGAGAAACACAGTAATATTTGATATTTGTCAGACTGCACAAACAACTAGCTTGAAGTAAATCATTATTTTAATATTAGATTATGTGATATTCTTTTTGGTGATATCATATGTTGCAAAGCTGACTTTTTGATGGTTGCTGTTATAGAAAGCAAATACCACATTAAAATCAATGTGGAATCAAAAATGAGGAAGATGTTTAATGTGATTTCAAGGTTTGAGAAGTTGTGCAGTGTCCAATAGGTACATATATTCCCTTGCTAAGCAACTGTGGATATTTGAGAAAAAAAATTACCTTTTATTTCAGTTGATGTCTATTATCTTTTTTAAATGGCTGCTAAGATATTTGGACATAAATATGTAAGTTGTTTGGGCCTAACTACTTAATACACAGAACTGTCAGGTATTTCCTTTTTTAGGCATTCCATTGAGATAAAATTACTGACTCATTAAGGAAGTTGTAATCAAGAAAGTTTGGGTTTCTGGTTCCATATGTAAGGAGCTTGGAAGTTGATACTCAATCTAACAAGGAAAAAGCTGAACAGATGGAAAGATCAACAACTCTTGAATTTGTAAAAGAGGTGAGGACACAGGGTAAACTACTGTCCCCAACATTGGAGAAACAGGTGAATATAGGGAGTCATGGCTTACTAAAGCAGAGACTGCCTCAGGAACCAGTACCAGGTTAAGAAAATTTGAGTGGTAATTGATGAATTGCTAGAAGCTCAGTGTGGGCAAGCATGAGAGAGAAAAACTCCAGGGGATCCCAGTCACCAGCAGTACCCCCCCAGAACCCCCCCCCCAAACATTTGTGTGTTTTATCTTCAGGATCTCAACCAGGGTTTCGTGGTAAATATTAAGAGAAAAATCCCCTTATGCTTCTGGCAGGGGGGGAGGGGAATGATCATTTTGAAATATGCCTGAGCACTCTATTTTTCTTAACTTTCCCTATCAGAAGAAACTAGTTAACTGGAATCTAACCTGCTGGAGTATTATCAGAACCTCACTGACCTGGGGGAAGGGAAATGCACAATTCTAGCCAGCTGTAGCCATTCTATCTCATCTAAGGGACAGGGGACTGGGAAACACTTGTAAGGCTCATAGTCCAGAGGCATAGGCTTACTATATGACTGAGACACAATTATAGGACTATAAGAAGCTTCCCCTCTCCTCACACCATCCCCTCCTTCACACACTTTATTACCACACTACTAAAGGCCTATTTATAGTAATTTCTTTTACCTTGTGCCTCACATCTGACTATCAAGAAAAAATTACAAGGCATACTAAAAGGTAAAAACACACACGCACACACACAATTTGAAAAGAAAGAGCAAGTATCAGAACCAGACATGGTAGGAATGTTGAATGGGAACTTAAAACAACCATGATTAATATGTGAAGGGCCCTGGGGGTGCCTGGGTGGCACAGTCTTTAAGCATCTGCCTTCGGCTCAGGGCGTGATCACGGCGTTCTGGGATCGAGCCCCACATCAGGCTCCTCGGCTAGGAGCCTGCTTCTTCCTCTCCCACTCCCCCTGCTTGTGTTCCCTCTCTCGCTGGCTGTCTCTCTCTGTCAAATAAATAAATAAAGTCTTTAAAAAAAAAAGTATGTGAAGGGCCCTGTGAATAAGGAGGTACAGCATGCAAGAACAGATGAATCATGTAAGCAGAGAGAAAGAACTGTAGGAAAGTACCATAAAGAAGTACAAGATAAAAAATACTGTAACAAAAATAAAGGATGCCTTTGATGAGCTCATTAGCAGACTGGACATGGCTGAAAAAAAATCTTTGCGCTTGAAGATATATCAATAGAAACTTCCAAAACTGAAAAGCAAGAGACGAAAGACTGAAAAACAGAATAGGATATCCAAGGATTATGGGATAACTAAAAAAGATGTAACATATACATAATGGGAATGCCAGAATGAAAAGAAAAAGAAAAAACCAGAAGAAATTTTTGAAACAACAATGCCTGGGCATTTTTCCAGGTTATTCTCAGACACTAAACCACCAGATCTAGAACTCAGAGAACACCAAGCAGGACAAATGCGAAAAAAGCCACATATAGGTATACCATTTTCAGACTAAAGAAAAATCAAAGATGTAGAAAAAACCCTGAAAGAAACCACAGGAAAAAAATACCTTATCTATGGAAGAAAAAAGATAAGAATTATATCCAACTTCTCCTAAGAAACTGTTCAAGCAAGAAGTGAATAGAATCAAACAAAATGTTGAGAGAAAAAAAATCACCAATCTAGAATTCTCCGCTCTGTGAAATTATTCTTCAAAACTGAAGGAGGGATAAAGACTTTTTCAGATAAACAAAAATTGAGGGGATTTGTTGCTAATACACCTGCCTTGGAAGAAATATTAAAATAAGTTCTTTAGAGAGAAGAGGAATATAGGTCAGAAACTAGGATCTGCATAAAGAAAGAATGAGCACTGAAGAAAGAATAAGTGAAAGTAAAGAAAAGCTGTTATTTTTCTTATTTTTAATTGATCTAACAGACAATAGTTAGTTCAAAATAATAATAGCAGCAATATATTTGGTTATGTATTATTATGTATATGCCATATATATGTTTATGTATGCTTATGCCTAAGTGAAATAAATGACAGCAATGATACAAGGGATGGAAGTAATTAGAAATAATTTTTGTATTATTAGGACAATCATAATACCCATGAAGTGGTATAGGTTATTTGAAAGAGGACTTGGATTAGTTGCAAAGTCTAGGAAAACCATTAAAAGTAGTTTTAAAAGAAGTATAACTGATATGCTAAGAGAGAAAATGGAATAATATAAAATGCTAATTAAAACCGTAAAGGCAAAAAAAACCCTGCAAACTAACCAACCCACCAACCAACTAAACAAACAAACAAAAAACACACAAAAACCATAAAGGCAGAAAAAGAGTGAAAGACAAAACAATAGGAACAAAGAATGAAGGCAAGAAATAGAAAACAGTAACAAATATGGTTGCTCTTAATCCAACTATATCAATAGTCACTTTGAATGTCAATGGTTTAAAAGCACCAATTAAGAGACAGAGGTTGTCAGGGTTGATCACAAAACAAGACCCAACTATGTGTTGTCTACAAGAAACCCACTTTAAATATAAAGACACATATAGATCGAAAATAAATGGATGGAGAAAAATATACTATGCTAACACTAAACAAAAGAAAGCAGGAGTAGGTATCTTAATTTCAGAAAAGAGCAGACTTTAAATCAAGGACAGTAAGGTAAAGAAATGCACACATAATGACAAAGGGTCAATCTTCTAAGAAGACAACACTCCTTAGTATGTATGTGACTAACAACAGAGCATTAATCTATGGGAGACAAAACTTGGCAGACCTGCAAGGATAAATAAATAAATCCACCACTGTCATGTTGGAGACTTCAACATCCCTTTATCAGAATACAGTGATCTAGCAGGCAGAAAATCAGTAAGGATATAATTGAACTCAAAACACCACCAATCAACCAGATACCAATTGGTATCTCTAGACTGCTTTACTAAAACAGAAGAATATACACTCTTCTCAAGCTCACATGGAACATTCATCAAGACAGACCATGTTGACAAATTTAAAATAGAAATCTTATGTCTCAGACCATGATGGAATTAAACTAAAAAGTCAATAACAGAAAGATAACTGAAATAGCCCCAAATATGTGGAGATTAAAAAAATACACATCGTATGGGTCAAAGAAGAAATCTCAAGAGAAATTTGAAAATATTTTGAGAACCAAATGAAATGAAAACACAATTTATCAAAATATGTGGGATGCAATGGATGCAATGATTAGAGGGAAATTTATAGTGTTGAATGAATATATTAGGAAAGAAGAAAGACCTACACTCAATCATCTAAGTTTCTATCTTAGGAAACTAGAAAAAGAAAAGTAAATTAAATGCAAACTAAACAGAAGAAAGGAAATAATAAGAATTAGAGTAGAAATCAATGCAATTGAAAACAGGAAATCATCAGAGAAAATTAATGAAACCAAAAGCTGATTCTTGTAGAGAGCAATAAAATTGGTAATCCTCTAGCCAGGCTAACTAAGAAAAAAGGGCGAGGACACAAATTATAATATCAGAAATGAAAGAATGGATATCACCATATATCTCGTGGACATTAAAAGGATAATAAAGAAATACTATGAAGAATTCAAGTCCACAATTTTGATAACCTAGATTAAATGGACCAAGTTCTTGAAAGACACAATTTGCCAAAACTCATACATGAAGGAACAATTTATTTTTTTTTTAATTTTTTAAATGATTTTTTATTATATTATGTTAGTTACCATACAGTACATCCCCGGTTTCCGATGTAAGGCTCGATGATTCATTAGTTGCGTATAACACCCAGTGCACCATGCAATACGTGCCCTCCTTACTACCCATCAACCGTCTATCCCATTCCTCCACCCCCCTCCCATCTGAGGCCCTCAGTTTGTTTCTTATAGTCCATAGTCTCTCATGTTTCATTCCCCCTTCTGATTACCCCCCCTTTCTTTATCCCTTTCTTCCCCTACTGATCATCCTAGTTCTTATGTTCCATAGATGAGAGAAGTCATATGATAGTTGTCTTTTTCTGCTTGACTTATTTTACTTAGCATTATCTCCTCCAATGCCGTCCATGTTGCAGCAAATGTTGAGAATTCATTCTTTCTGATAGCTGAGTAATATTCCATTGTATACATGGACCACAACTTCTTAATCCAGTCATCTGTTGAAGGGCATCTCGGCTCCTTCCACGATTTAGCTATTGTGGACATTGCTGCTATGAACATTGGGGTGCATATGGCCCTTCTCTTCACTACGTCGGAACAGACAATTTAAATGGCTGATATCTAGTAAACAAATTGAATAGATAATAACCTTCCAAAGCAGAAAGCATTGCCCCAGATGGGTTCACTGGTGAATTCTACTAAATATTTAAGGAAGAAATTATACCAATTCTCTATAGTCTCCTTCAGAGGATAGACAGAGAGAAAACTTCCTAACTCATTCTGTGAGGCCATTATTATCCTAATATCAAAAGCAGAAAAGTCATTACAAAAAAATAAAACTATAGGCTAGTATCTCTCATGAACATAGATGCCAAAATCCTAAACAAACTATTAGCAAGTCAAAGCCAACAATGTATAAAAAGAATTATACACCACGACCAAGTGGGATATTCCAGGTATGCAAGACTGATTCAACATATTATATCATAATGTACCATCACATAAACAGGCTAAAAAGGAAAAGTCACATGATTATATCAATTGATACAAAAAATTGATGAAATCCAATACTCATTCATGATAAAAACACCCAGTAAATTAGGAATAGAGGCGAACTTCCTCCACTTGATAAAGAATATCTACAAATAACCATCAGCTAACATCATACTTAATGGTAAGAAACTTGAAACTTTCCCACTAAGATCAGTAATTATGTCTTCTTAGAAGACTGACTCTTTGTCTCCTCTCACCACTTCTTTTCAACATCGTACTGGAAGTCCTGGCTAATTTAATAAGATGAGAAAAGGAAATAAAAGATACACAGATTGGGAAGAAAGAAATAAAATTCCATTGGAAGATGACACAGTGGTCTATGTGAAAACTGAATGAATTGACCAAAAACAATTACTTCGGTAACAAATAAGCATTTATAGCAAGGTTGCAAGATACAAGGTTAATATACAACAGTCAATTGCTTTCCTATATACCAGCGATGAACAAGTGGAATTTAAAATTAAAAACACAATACTATTTATATTAGTACCCCACCAAGATGAAATAGGTATAAATCTAAATGTGTATGAGACCTATATGAGGAAACCTACAAAACTCTGATGAATGATATCAAAAACTAAATAAATGGAGAGATAATCCATGTTCATGCATAGGAAGACTCAATATTATCAGAATATCTGTTAATCCCAACTCAGTCTATAGATTCAATGCAATTCTGATAAAATTCCTAGCAAGTTATTTTGTGAATGTTGACAAACTGATTCTAAAGTTTATATAAAGAGGCAAAAAGACCCAGAATAGCCAACTCAATAATGAAGTAGAATTACCAAGTTGGAGGACTGGCACTACCTCACTTTAAGACTTGTTACAAATCTTATGAATCTGTAGTATTGATTAAAGAATAAACAAATAGGTCAATGGAACAAAAGAGAGCCTAGATATAGATCCACATTAATCTAGTCAACCAATCTTTGACAAAGGGGCAAAGGCAATACAAGAGAGCAAAGATAGTCTTTTCAAAAATGGTGCGAGAACTACTGGTTATCCACATGCAAAAAATGAACCTAGACACAGACCTTACACCCTTCACAAAAATTAACTCAAAATGGATCACAGACCTAAATATAAAATGGAAAACTGTAAAACTTCTAGAAGATAACATAGGATAAAACCTACATGACCTCAGATATGATGATGACTTTTCTGATACAGCATCAAAGTCATAATCCATAAATAAATCATTGATAAACTAGACTTCATTAAAACTAAAAGCTTCTGCTCTGCAAAAGACAGTGTCAAGAGGATGAGACAACAAGCCACATACTGGGAAAAAAAACATTTACAAAAGACACCTCTGATAAAGGACTATTATCCAAAATATGCAAAGAACACTTCAAACTCAACAGTAAGAAAATAAACAACCTGGTTAAAGAATGGACTAAGGATCTTAATAGACAGCTCATGAAAGAAGATATACAGATGGCAAATAAGCAATTGAAAAGATGCTTCACATCATATGTCATTAAGGAAATGAAAAAAGTATCACTACACACAGATTAGAATGGCCAAAATCTGGAACAGTAACACCAAATGCTATTGAGGATGTGGAGCAACAGTAAACTTTCATACATTGTAGGTAGAAAGGTAAAATGGTATAGCCACTTTGGAAGACAGTTTGTTGGTTTCTTACAAAACCAAACATGCTTTTACCATAAAATCTAGCAGTCATGTTCCTTGATATTTACCCAAAGGGCTTGAAAATTTATGTCCACACAAAAGCCTACACATGGATGTGTTTGTAGCAGCTTTATTCATAATGGCCAAAGCTTGGAAGAAACCAAGGTGTCTTTCAGTAGGTGAATGGATAGGTAAATCATGGTACATACAGACAATAGAATATTATTTAGTGTGAAAAAGAAATGAGCTGTCAAGTCATTAAAAGACACAGAAGAACCTTAAGTGCATATTACCAAGTGAAAGCAGCCAATCTGAAAAGGCTATGTACTATTTGATTCCAACTATACGACATTCTGGGAAAGGCAAAACTATGGAGACATGAAAAAGAATCAGGGGTTGGGGGCATTGAATAAGTGGAGCACAGAAGATTTTTTTAAAATCATACTCTGTATGATACCATAGTGATAGATAAATGTCATGATATATTTGTCCAAACCCATTATACATTTATATAACCCCAAGAGTGAACCGTAATGTAAACTATGGACCTTGGGTGATTACGATGTGTCAATGTTGGTTCATCAATTGCAGCAAATGTACCACTCTGGTATATGATATTGACAAAGGGGGAGGCAACACATGTGTGGGGTAGAGGGTTATATGGGAAATCTCTGTGCCTTCCTTTCAATGTTGCTGTGAACCTTTAACTTCTCTGAAACACTAAAGTCTTTTTTAAAAAGTTTGGGAACCTCTGAGTCATTTCCATTTCCCTATTGTTTTCAGCTTCTTTCTAGTCTTCTGCTCTTTTAAATAGCGCCAACAAGAACCATCTTGGACATATGTTATTTTTGTAATTTTGCAGTCTATCTATAAGATAGATAACTAAAAGTA
Organism: Ursus maritimus; assembly: GCF_017311325.1. Classification (NCBI taxonomy): domain Eukaryota; kingdom Metazoa; phylum Chordata; class Mammalia; order Carnivora; family Ursidae; genus Ursus; species Ursus maritimus. Next base: position 21,295,884 of record NW_024425119.1, read on the forward strand.
GAATTGCTGAGTTAAAAGGTAGAGGCAAGTATAATTTTGCTAGATATTTTAAAATTCTCCTCCATAAGGGTTGTACCATTTTTACATCCCTAACAGCATTGTGTAGACTACCAATTTCCACGCAGACTCAATAGCACTAATATAGTGTTAAAATGTTAGATCTTTGTTAATTGAATAGGAGAGAAGTATCATAGCATAATTAATTTTTTGTGATAAAATATATATAACATAAAACATGTAATTTTAACCATTTTAAATGTACATTCAACGGAATCAATTATATTTACAGGGTTGAGTTACCATCATCACTGTTTCTAAATCTTTTCCATCACTCCAAATAGAAGCTCTGTTAATCAATAACTCTCTAATATTCCTTCTCTCTGCACCTGGTTCCCTCTAAGCTACCTTCTGGTCATATATTTGCCTATTCTAGGTATTTCATATAAGTGGAATCATATAATATTTATTCTTTTGTTCCTGGCTTCTTTTATTTGGCATGATGTTTTCAAGGTTCTTCCGTGTTGTAGCACATATCAAAACTTTATTCCCTTTATGGTTGACTAATGTCCCATTGTATGTAGATCACATTTGCTATCCATTCAATTGTTGTTGGACACTTGGATTGTTTCTACCTTTTGGCTATGAAATGTTACTTGAGATTTCTAGCCCTGGAGATTGAGTGGTGATGTCAGCAGACATGAAATAAGATAACATGAAAAATTCTAATAGGATGTGTGTTCTGTAAGTGGAGATCAATCTTAACCTGCAGCTACTCCTAAGAGGATTGTTAAGTGAATATGTTTATACTAAGATATAAATTATTTCTCAGTGCTCTGCCTGTGAGCAGGTTTGGATTTGAAGGAGACTGGTGCATAGAGGACCAGAGGAGGGCAGTTCACTTGAATGTGGAAGGAGGCCCAGAGTAAAAAGCATGAGAGGACAGAGAGGTCAAGTTCTCAGTTTTGCTTTAAGTAACTCTCCGTGAATATGACATAGAATGAAAGGCAATGCTTACTCTCTTTGCCACCTGTAACATTAGCCAGAACCATTTTGTTTGCAAGTGACAGAAAGCCAAAGCATGTAAAATTGGAACTCAAAGCCCACATCTAGCTCAAGCACAGCTAGATCCAGGTGGTGAAATTATGTCATCGGGGTTCTGCTCTTTCCATGCCTGGCTTTGCTTTTTCCCCAAGTTGGTTTCCTTCTCAGTAGAGTTTCTCCATGCATTGGTAAAGAGAGCACTCATCAGCTTCAGGATTATTTGGTCTTTAGTATCTTTTGTCTCAGAGAAAAAGAGAATGCCCTGTGCTTAGTTCCAGCAAAAATCCCTCTGATTGGCTTTGCTGAGTCATGTGTCCAACTTTGACCCAATCAGGCAATAGAGCAGTGCTCTATAGTCACTCCTGAAACAGAGGTAGGGAGCCCAGCTCCAGGGAAGCCTTGGACTGGGAATGTACTTGAGAAAGTACTTGAAGGTTTCCATTTGGTATGACAGTTTTTACAGGGAGAATTTAGTAACTGAGAGTGAAATGCAGAGTACTCATTAGTTCAAAAGTCTAGCTTGTAAATAGTATTATAGATATTCATGTCCCTTTCTTAACCTTAGAAAAAGACTGGAGACTGGTACAGTAATGTATCTTAAATTTAAAACCTTTCACATTTTTAAAAGGACATTTGAGTTCACTGGTAATGTAAGTTAGCTGAACTCTAATTATATTGAAGAAATGAAATCTGTTTGTTTATTTCAGGCAAGACATGTTGCCAACAGCTGTGGAGAGATGTGATGTGATCTTCTCAATGAACAATCTAAGAGCCACTGAGTAAACTAAAATAATAGAATCTGCCTGTCTGTAGTTAGTGTGTTGACAAGGAAACAAAAGGGAACTGTAGGGTAAACACAGGGCAAGATTACACAGAGAGTAGTTAAAAATGATAAAAACACTGTGCAAGAAAAGAACTTCTGCAATATAGCAGACAATGTTAAGTGGTTTTCTAATTAAACTTTGGTTTTCCATATGGACTCACGAAACCTGATTTTCATTGTTTAAAATAAATTCTAAAGGGCTGTCCTTGAATCACCTTGAAAGTGTTCCCTAAAGTTGTTAATTCAACATATTTTTCAATGTAGTTCCAAAGCTCTGATGCATCCACTTGCTTCCAATGAGCGTTCTTAAAACCTTCCTTGAAACAATGCTATATCAAGAGTATTATTGCATTTCCAGAGTACTTTATCCCTTACAGAAGTGGCCCAACTTTGTACTTGATAAATCTTAGAGAGAAGCTGCTTCACTACAACTGGCAATGCAAAAGGTTCCTTCTATGTGAGCTTTCCAACAACATTACATAGTGGTATAAGGAAAACACTTGTACTTCTCTTTGTTGTTGTTTGTTTGTTTGTTTTATCTGGAACCAGTGCTTATTAACTTTCTCCTGTTACTCAATTTAAATAGAAGTTTATTTTGTTATCACCATCGATTTTGCCTAGGATCTGGAAGGTGTATATAAAAACAGTAGGTAGTCCATGTTCTTATAGGTAATACATTTGTCTCTAAAAAGAGCTGAGCTTTTGTCTTCTAATGTTTAGTGCTTCTGTTAATTGTAACATGGTAGTAAGATAGGGACGCAATGGTGGCTGATTTTTAATTTCCTGAGGGAATATTGCTCATAATGCCAAGGAGAATGAAGGCATGATTTTTTTTAAATGGAAAGAATTTCTGAATAGCCTTGTATCTTTCATGTTTTATTATTGAAAACCAGACTTCTATTAATTTGATATTAGTACAAAGTTATTAGTTTTGAGTCTGAATATTAGTCCAACATAAATGAGGTAGGGAGTAAGGATAAGTACTTATTGTTTTACATGATTTTAGTAATAAGCTATCCTACTTTGTATGCATGCGTACACATACATATTAAGGTTAGCTCGTTGTCCATAGGACATTAGCATTTACTTTGTCGCTCATATGCCTCTCTCCACTCCTTCGATTTCCAAACGGGATCCTTTTTCCTTTCTCTTATCCCACCTATTTCCTTTATTCTGAGTCTCCCAAATGTGTGGTAGAATTCAGTTCTTGTCTCACATTTTGGTTTTTGGTAATAGAGACGCAATTATGGTACTGATTCGGAGGCAGGACAACCAGTTAGTAGTTATAGGCATGCTGCTAATTGACTGTGTCTTTGGTGAAGTCATTTAATGTATTTTAACCTTAGTTTCCTACTGGTCTGGGGGTGTTGAATGAAAACAAAGTTAGGAGTCAATGTTCAGAACACTACATTTTATAAATGTAGGGTGGCTGCATTATTATGATGGTGGTTATAAGCTGTGCCATAGCTAGTAAAAACAAAACAAAACAAAACAAAACAAAACAAAACAAAACAAAACAAAACAAAATGCTATTGAGACCACTGCCTTCAACTCAGAAAGCCAGAGAGGAGAAAGAATAATAAGGACTTAAGTCATTCTGTGGTAGTATTTTTCAAACTTTAGGTGGGTACCTGCATGGCTGTAAAATCTAATTAATTAGTTGCTACCAACATTAAAAAAATAGAATAGAATAAAAATAATAGAATATGGTAGGAAATATCAGAGTTTATGTCCTATAAGTAAATACTCATTAAGTAAGAATAAGTATTGCTTCATGAAACTTTTGCTTCAGCATATGTGTATGGCGGGGTTGAGGTGTATATGTGTGTGTATCAGTGTTGAGTTGTGGTATAATATGTATGTTGTAGACTGTTTGTCTCCCCCTGCACCCTCACCTGATGCATATGTTGAAGCCCTAATCACCAGTGTGATGGTATTTGGAAGTGAGGCCTTTGGGAGGTAATGTTAGGTCATGAGGGTAAAGCCCTTACGAATTGGGTTAGGGCTCTTATAAAAAGAGAAGCAAGAAAAATGATCTTTCTTAGACCTGTGAGGATAAAATGAGGAGGGAGTTGTGTATAAGCCAGGAACTGTGGTTTTTACCAGACACCAAATCTGCTGGCACCTTGAACTTGGATTTCCTCACCTCCAGAGTTGTGAGAGATAAATGTTTGTTGTTTAAGCCATCCAATCTGTGGTATTTCTTGTAATAGTCTGAGCCAATTAAGACAATGCACATCTTATCAGTGGATCACAGTCAAAAATTTTGTGGAAACCATTGCTCTAGGATATGGCCCTTTGAATCATTTGTTGAGTGCCCCTTCCCCCAACTTCCCCATCTACCCCAGTCTTTCACATGCTTTCTTTCCTTTAGCTCAGCTGAGGAAGAAGTGCACAGGGATAACATAGGGGGTTAAGCTGGTTCCTTTAGGATAACTCACTAACTCCTTATCAGCCTCATGTTATCCCATGGTAACATGGGACAGTGGAAAAGGAATTGGTCTAGAAGTAAGAAGATTGGGTTCTAAACTGGCTCTGTTTATTATTTGCTTCTTGGACCTTAGAAAAGTTCTGTAACCATTGTGACTTTCATCTCTTATTTCTTAAATAAAGGATTAATCAATATATTGAACATATATTTATTAAGTATGGTCTGTGGGCCAGGTACTTTGCTAAAAGCCAGGAATATGGCAGTGATCATGATAAACATGGCCACTACCCCCAGAGAATTTAATCTGTAATTTGTTAAGGTTATTATGAAAATTAAATTAGATAAAATATACACAGTGGCCTAAAACTTCATTGTTAGATGCCAGATATGACACCCTTTCTTCTTAAAATATAGTGACAATAAACTAGAACTTCTATTTTCATGACCTCAGGAAGTTTAAAAATCTCCCCAACATTTCTGACTCTTCAATTTTATGGCCCACCCCAACCAGTAGCATCATACCCCCATATTCTAAGGACCTCCTCATTTAGTACATATAGTACCTGAGTACTATATCCTTCATCTTAAAACAAAACCTAAAACTCCATGAACTCCACGTTCTTTTCCAACAACCACACCATTTCTCTGCTCTGATCGATATCAAAACTCCCACTCTGATTCTCTTATTTCCATTATTATTTCTTCTTTGGCCAACAAGTAGTTTAGAAGGCATTTTTTTAATAGTTCTTAACTAATAGGGTTTTGATTATTGACTTTTTAATTCCACTGTATTGAGGTAAATGGAATTGGTTGGGGCTTGCTATAATTATGGTCTGACACATGATCAGTCTTTGTAAATATACTTTTTATGCCTGAAAAGAATGTGCACTTCTAATTATTGGGTTGAATAGTCTATATATGTCCATTAGATCAAGCTTATTAATTTTACTGCTCAAGTCTTACATAACCTTACCTGATTATTTTTTCTATTTGATCTGTCAATTTATGAGAAAGGTTCGTTGAAATGTCCTAGCATGAAGGTAGATTTAAAAATTTTTCCTTGTAGTTCTGTCAACTCTTGCTTTAATTTTGAGGCCATGTTTTAAAATCTTCTTGTTGTATTGAACATTTTATTGTTATATAACACAACTTTTTATCTGTAGTAATTTTTCCTTAAAGACTATTTAGACTAATACTAATGCAACTACACTACTTTAATTATTGTTTTCCTGTTATGTCTTTTATTTCACTTTACTTCAAACCTTTCTGTGTCTTTACATTTTTTTATTCTAATGCTATTTTATTGAAGTAGAATTACATGCAGTAAAATGAGGTACGACATGCATAAATTTGTTGAATTTTAACTTCCACATATACCCATGTAATTCTACCTAGATCAAGATATAGAATGTCTGCACTGCTACCCTCTGCTTAAGATAAGTACTGTTTTCTGACTTTTATCACCACAGTTTTGTTTAAGACAGTCAATTGTCATGTAAGAAAATTTCAGGAAGAAAATAAATAACAAAGTCTCTTATTTATATACTTAATTATCATTTTTGGTGCTCTTTATTTCTTCATATAGATTTGACTTTACATCTGGTATCATTTCCCTTCATCTTGAAGAACTTATTTTAATGCACATCTACTGGCAGTGAATTTTTGTCAATTTTATCTGAGAAAGTTTCTATTTCATCCTCATTTAAAAATATGTAATATGTTTATTGAAGGATTTAAAAACCATTCTGAGTATAAACAGGACCCTATTTTATTTTTCTAAGCACTACTTTTAACTGTGTTTTATCAACTCCCCATTTCCCTATTGGATACTGGGTCCTTTAACATCAGGACTAGATTCAAGATTCCACAGGTGGTTATTAAAATGGTCTCACATTTGGCGTTCAACTTCAAGTCCTATTTATTTTTTTTAAAGACTTTTTTTGAGACCAGTTTTAGGTTTTATGTGAAAATTGGGTGAAAGGTTCAGAGATTCTCCATATATCCCTGTCCCCCCTCCCCCATATACACAGTCTCTTCCATAATTAACATTACTCACTGGGGTGGTACATTTTATTCTCTTTTAAATCAAAGATGAACCTACATTGACACATCATAATCACCCAAATCTTATTTACCTAAGGGTTCAATTTTGGTGTTGTACATTCAGTGGGTTTGAACAAATGTTTAATGACAGATGTCCATCATTATGGTATCATATGGAACATTTTAACTGCCTTAAAAATCCTCTGTGCTCTGCCTATTCATCTCCCTAAACTCACCATTAACAACCACTGATATTTTTATTGTTTTCAAGTTTTGCCTTTTCCAGAATGTCATATATTTGGAATCATATAGTATCATTTTGAAGGGTGTTTTTGGGATAAAGAATTGTGAAATGACAATTGTTTTAGCACTTTAGAGATGTTTTATTGTCTTCTCACTTCTTTTTCAGATGAGAAGTCAATGGAAATGCTTATCATTGTTCTATGATATGTAATGTCATTTTTCTCTAGTTGCTTTCAAAATATTCTCTTTTTCTTTCTTAATATTACCCGGCATTATTTTGTATTTTGATTTATTGTTATCTTTCTTATCTACTAGAATCTAAACTCCATGAGGAAAGGAAATTTGTGTTTTTGCCCACTGTTCCATCCTCCTTGCCTGGATTAGAGTAGTGCATAGTGGGTATTCAATTAATATTTCCTGTTTAAAAGAAGGAATGAGAGCTAATGCCTCTGGGTTTCTATTTCCTTTATCCTACACTTGGAAAACTTAGATGAGAAACAGCTCTTATTGATTTCAACCAAAGACTCTTCTATACAAAACATTCATAGAGATAACAGATTTTAACTCCCGCCTTAATACACACAAACACACATTTTGGGATGGGGAGAGAAAGAAGAGCTTGAAATCACAGAAGTAATTTAAAAGATAACATCAGAGAATTCTGTTCTTAAATTCTTAAGAAATTCTTTAAACTCTTGAAATGTTCACCACTTTCCCTAAGAGTTTCCTGTCTTATCCCCTCTTGTTGATTTCCCTCTTCCCTTCCCCTTTCTCTCTATCCTCATTCATGTTTTCTTTCCTCTAGTTGCTTATCGACAGGAATTTCAGCACTGAGGAAAGTAACATACTCTTCACCTCCTTATAAATGAAAGTGGTTAACATTTACTTATGAGACACACTGGATTTATGGATTTAAGTGATAAAAAATTATCTCATTAGTTTTGTTTTTCATAAAATGTCATTTTGTCCTACTCTGACAAGAATTTTTTTGGGTACAACTAATTTTTCCATTTTATTGTGGGGGTGTGAGTAAGAATAAGAATGAGAAATATCTGCTGTTAATTCATGGAAATGGACTAGGTAATCCTAATCTGGGGGAACAGATCCCTTTGGTTACAGCCAGCATTGACCATTTTCTCATTAGGATAAAGAAGAATGTGAAACTGAGTGGATTTCCTCCATACCAAGAGCAGTCATTTCCCTTTGCCAGTTTTAAAACACAATCATCCATCCTATTTTTAAAAAAGATTTTATTTATTTATTATTTACTTGAGAGGAGAGAGAGAGCGAGCACATATGTGTGCTTGCGCGTGTGCACACACGAGTGGGGAGAGGGGCAGAGGGAGATGGAGAGAATCTCAAGCAGACTCCCTGCTGAGCTCAGAGCCTGCTGAGCAGCTTGATCTCATGATCCTGAGTTCATGATGTGAGATGAAATCAAGAGTTGGATGCTCAATGGATTGAGCCACCCATGTGCCCCAAAACGCAACCATCCATCCTATTGAACACAAGCCCCTTGACTGCTTTCTTTATAATGTCAATTTTTATTGTTTTTGTTCAATAATCCAAAAATAGAATTCCATTTTCCCCATACTTCCTAAAACATAAATGTGGAAGATTATTATGTATTTGTGTGTGGGTATTGGGGTAAAAAGCTGCTGAGTGGGAAAAGTGGGGTTTGAGTGGGCTCCAGATTCTGAAGAAATGATGCCTGAGGGTATGTTGCTGTGTTTTTCTTTCATTCCTCTTCTCCTTTTCATTCTCCTCTTTTTTCTCCTTCTCTTTTTATATATTTTGTAAAGTATTTAAGGGTGAGCACAAAATTTATACTTCAGCTGTGGTTTGTGTCAGGGTAACTAAAGGTAGGTCTTTCTAGGTAACTAAAGGTCCAAACATTGCTAGATTACTAGGATTTTATTTCTTCTTTCTCTAGAATACTCAGAAACCATCCATAATTTTTTTTTTACCATGTTTTTCTTGTTTGTTTAAAATCTCATTCTCCTCCCAAAGTGGATCTCAACATAAGGGTGAATATAGGCCCCCAAAAGAAGGTATACTAAATTTCTATGTCAACTGCCTTCTGAATAGTGGGATCTTTTGTAGGAGGCACCGAACTGGAAATGAGATGATCTGGTTTGAATTCTCAGTTCTGCCTCTAATGAGCAGAGTGACCTTGAACAAGTGGCTTAAACTCCAGACTAAGAATGCTCATACTTATCCCTGTTACCTAGTAAGGGTCAGATAATATAATGGATGTGAATAGATTTTATAAAAGGGTTTGGATTGGAAAATCATAACTGACTATGGCAAAGTCACATCAAGCCTGCATACACGTTTTGGAGTATGATTTGATTTTACTTTGTTTAATGCTTACAAAAAAAATCTGTTAACATATATTAAGGTTATAGAGGCTGAATATTAACAGGCAATAGAATGAACCATGCAAGCAAATGGAAGATTTACAATTCTGTATCTTTTCCTACAGATTGTTTTGAATGCCCAGAGAGCTGCATAGATTTCACAGATTTTTCTTTTATTCCTTCCGTTAATCCAGCATCGAAGTTCCCATGATTTAGCATGAATAAAAAATTACTGTATAATATTATATATACAAAAATATGTATACTCTGCTTTATGGATAATTTAAGGGATTTTCAAGGGTAATTTTGACTATGTAATTTTCGCCTTACATGCTGAATTTAGAATTTAACTCTACATAAGATTGGACTCCCCATCATCCCTGTGCTCTGAAGGTGGCAAAAAAGAGAACTTTTATATTACACAGGAAAATTCCTTGAAGAGAGCAAATACGTTTTTTAAAACCTGGGCTAGCAGTGGTTTTGTAAGGCTGATACATTCAAGGAATGTAACACATTGTTATCAATTACGTTTTTGTTTTCTGAGAATAGAGGTGTAGTTTTAGGACCCCAGAGAGAATCACTTTTGCATAAGTAGTGAATTTCATTATCTAAGACCTGTATTTTAACCACACCTACTAACTATGCTTTCCAGGTTGGCTCTCAGAGTGTAGGTCACAAAAGCCAAAACCATGCCTTCAAAGGCCAAACCAAGTGTTCTCCTATTAGAAACAAAAAGCTCCATTTTTAATTCTTTCATTTTTAAACAGCCCAGCGGGCTTTCTTTGTTTTGTAAGAGTGGGTAGTTCACTTTTCTCATGCTTGGAAATTATGCCACCCATTTATGTATTCTCAAAGCAGGTTTTGAAATGGGTAAGAAAAGACAAGCCATGGCTATTTTGGTAGAAAATTGAGTGTAGTCCGGAGAAGGGGAAGAAAGGATCAAAGCTGTGAAGTAGTTAGATGTGTCCCTTCCTTTGTTGAGCCTTGCTTCTTGGTGACCCCATTTCTCTTGAACAAGGAGAAGTCTCATACAAGCCTAATTCATAGGTGACAGGACAAAGCCTCTGCTGTCTACTGTTGGGATTCTCACTTTTTACATGTGTGCCCTAAAGTGGTGAATTTAGAAAAGTAATTGTTAATCTTCAGAGAGAGACAGAGACAGAGACAGAGACAGAGACAGAGAAGTAAAGCATATACCTCATAAATGGTACTTTTTTTTTTAATGCCATTGTACCTCTTTACAAGAAAGGTATGTGAATCTGTTTCTTGCTTCACTCAATATCATTGAAAATAGTTATTTTTGTTCACAGAGAAAGCAATCCATCAACCATCAGAAAGTTCATTTGAGGGAAAACTGCCCTACATAGAAAAATCATATGCTCCCTGAAGCAGCCCAGAGGGTGGGGTCCGTTTGTTGCCAGTGAGAGTTCCGTATTCGGGGGACTTTGAATCCTGCACTCTGGGCTCCTATGGGCAGAGATGATCAACCCTGAGGAAGAAAGGTAGCAGCTGTGCTACCTTGTGACCAATTTTGAGAGCCACAGTTGAACAGTTTGTAAAATTTGGGAAGAAAATGCCCAGAATGGGATCTGAGTATTATAAATGAAAAGGGTTAAGAACAGATAATTTCTAGGTTCCTGCTGTGATCTTTGTCATAGCAAGCCTGAACACATTGGAGTTTTAATTCTCTGCTAGTAAGATAAAAATAAACTGTTTAACCTTTTAAATGCTGGTAATTTGGAGGGGTTTGCCATTTTTAGTTCTTTCAACACATAAGCTTCTGAAAAGCTAGGAGGATAGAAATGGCTAACTAACTAAATTTGGAACCTTAAAAAGGTCAGAGTAAATCTGGTGCTATCCTATCTTTTTTTTCCTTCTACAGCATGCATGTTGCATTCCTTAAAATTGTGAAAAAGATTGTAAAAAGGACAAGTAAAGACAAAACTTGAACTGTGAAATATTGTTGTAGGAGGAGATAAAAAAAGAATAAAATGTCTCAGGCTGATGATTTTTAGTGGATCTTGAAATTGGACTTTCATAATCCATTGTTTCTAGTTTGAGATGGTTGTTGGACTAGGCAGTAGGAGTTTCTTAGAATGTTAAGATTTTCCTCATTTTCTAATAATCAGGGAATCATTTATGTTATAATCTTCCAGGCCTACCTCTATTTAGAAAAAAATTGGGTTTCCCCCCCTGCCCCCACCTTGCTAGCTAGTGATAATTCCTAAGGATGTCAACTTCTCTACTGGAGCCTTCACTTGTGAAGAAAATTGCCTCTAACACCATGGGCACTGGAGTAGTGTACCCAGTGCAACAGAGAATCACCAAGAAGTGGGAACTGCTTTTTGTGTATCCTTGCTTTTATTTGAAGTGTGCAAAAAACACAGACATGGTTTCTTTCCTTAAGGATCTATAATCTAATTAAACAGATAAAAAAAAAGAGAGATGAACTGACTGAAAAATCTTCTCTTGGCAACCCAGCTAAGAGGAAATTTGTTACAAGAATTCAGGGTAAAGGAAGGCTCGCAGTCGGTGGTCTGTGCTGACAGACAGAGGGCATGGATCAGCCCTCCAGCCTCATGTCTGAGTGCATTCCACCATCCACTCCGTGCACAGAGCACTCTCATTTCCTTGAATAGACTCCCTAGTCTCTCCTGCTTTGCTTGTGCTCCTGTTGTCACAGTTGCTTCAAATGCTTTCCCTCACATTCTGCCTGTTGAAACTACTCCTCAGTCATTTCACTCTGCATGTCTACGCTAGAACTGATCTTAGTCCAACTTGTGTTGCTGTCACTTGCATATGTGTCTTTCCTTCACACCACACTCTGAGTCTCTTGAAGGTAGGATTGTTCTTTTACTTAGCTCTATATCTCATGTGCTTATTAGGGTCCAATACATGTTTATTGAAATAAATGGAATTGAATTATCTATGAAGAAAGGGAATAACATCTCCAAAACGATCTGAGGGTCAAAGTGAAAGAATCCAGAGGTCTCTTTGCGCCATAATGGGAAAACTGAAGATGAGGTTATAGATTCAGTGTAAATTCCAGTGCTGAGGGATACTTAGGGAGGCCATCCCGTGAGAAACTGTTCATGGGGGCCTCAATAAAGAGTGAGACTGGGGCTGAGACACATTAGAGGTACTAATGTTTATGGAAGGTAATTGACATTATTGATGGAAACTTCAAAGGTTTTAACTTTAAGAAAAATACTTTTCTTGTATTTATGACTCTATGATTCAAGAGGTAAATGGAATACTGTTATCCTATTTTCCTTAAGTCAGCATGTGTTTCTTAGTCTGTAGTGATGGGATTTTAAATAAAGTTACCAAGAGGGATGACAGTCAGCTTTTCTCTCATGAGACTTGGGCTAAGTCCTTTGGAAGCAGTAAATAGGAGGAACAACGAAAGAACCTGTTCACAGTGAATATTGAATTTAAGTATTAGTGCATGTCTGCTTGTTTCCCAATGATCCTTTCCTGTTTTCTCTTTGTCCCTTTTCATATTCAATATGGCTATTTTCACTAGGCATTGATGGCCCAATGAGGGGATTGAAGGAGCTAGTAAAACATAGTCATTTCCTTTGTAGCTTCTTCCTTGATCTCTCTTCATTTTTATTACAAGATGAATGAAATTAAATAACTGAAAACTTGCTTTCTCGGAAATGGTGATTTCCAACAGTATAATTCCCTAAGTTTCTTTTCCTTCTACTAAGAAAATCTCTAGCCTGGGGCACCTGAGTTGCTCAGTCAGTTAAGTGTCCAACTCTTGGTTTTGGCTTAGGTTGTGATCTCAGAGTCCTGGGATCAAGCCCTCTACTGAACAGAGAACCTGCTCGTCCCCCTCCCTCTGTTCCTCCCTGCATGCTCTCTCTCTGTCTTTCTCTCAAATAAATAAAAAATCTTAAAAAAAAAAAAAGAAAAAAGAAAGAAAATCTTTAGCCCCTGCTATCACCTGCATCTTTCTCCATGAGTCTAGGAATTACTCTTAAAAAAACTTTTCTTAGCTGAATAAAAATAAGAGTAGGCAAATAGGCCATTCCTCTGGTAGAGACATTTCCCACAGGTTGAGGGGCATGTACCTGACCAGTCTTTCTATATTGGTTGGTCCACTCCCTTAGCCTGAGCTTCAAGGAAGCTAAGATAATTCTGACTGCCTTTATGTATTTTGCCTAATGAGCTGGCAAACTGGTTTCATCTTAGTGGGTTTTCCTTGGACTAACTAAAAAAGGATGATTTAATTACCTTTATTCTTTTTCAAATGAGAGATCCACATGCTGATTCTTCCACATGAGTGCTTTTTAATTTTCAACACAGGTCATTCAAATTGCTTCAGTTTTGTATGCATTTGGTAAAAAATCCACTTGGGTTCATCTTTAAAAAAAAAATACAATCTTTGGCAGTACAGAGTTTTTCCACATTTGAAATCAAAGTAAGAAAATGCCTTTGGGATTCCTGGCTTCAGAGAAGAACTAGGGCACATTCATCCAAGAGCCAACATTTCAGTAATGCTAATGAATTTCCCTTACTAGAAATTATTTTCATGGCAGTAAATATAACTGTCTTATACCTTGTTCCAAGGCTGAAACCTATTATCAGTTTTGAAGGATTATTATCAAAGAAAAAAAGATTTATTTTGCAACAGAATTGAGTAGGGATGCAGTTGGGGTGATCAAATGACTCTTGGATTACACTAAGCCATTATCTAACTGTCTCTTATAATTCTCCACAACATACACCATTGGAGACATTGTTTAACAGAACATTAACTACAGTCTTGCTACTGCCAAGTGTTCTAGATGCATCCAGGTAGTCTATAATTAATGCACCTGCAGAGCTGCACAAAGGACTTAGTATGCTGTCCATTTCAGTGTAGATCGGCTGGAATAGCACCTGCACAACAGGTGCAGCTCAGGCCAAGCACAAAAAGGCCAAGTTCTAACTAGAAAGCTTAGTCCTTTTCAGCATGGACTGACTAGCTTGAGATTTCTTTTGAGATGGCAGTATTTATCCTGTGAAAGTAAAGAGTAGGATGTGGTGAGGGTTAAAAAGAGGATAGGGAATCTGGTGCCTGAGGACTAGTTGTATTAGTTGGAGAATTAATAGAGATGTGAAAGGGGCATTGAGACAAGGGGTTTAAGAAACAGGTAAATGGTACCAGGCCCAGGATGCTGGGGGAGTTTCCAGAAACCATAGTGACTTATTGCAATCTATATTCAGATTGACCACATACGTGAGTTTTCAGTGACCACCAGGGAAATGTAAAAACAAAACAAAACAAAAACCTTAAAGATCATATTCTTTTGATTTTTATGTCTAGTTCTTGAATTAGTAGGTTATACATACTTTTTATGGGTAATTTTAAGAGCATTTATTTGGGAAACTCAAGGTAATTTTGTATCTCTATAGTATTCTCTATTTATGGGATATTGACTATGTGGAGGACCCCTCCTATACATTTATCTTATTTCATCCTCATACCAACCCTGAAAAGTAGGCGCAGAAAATGTAAATTACTTGCCCAGTTTAAATGCTTGGGAGGAGAGTTGGCATTCTGACTATCAGACTTCAAAGCCACGGCTCTCCAACTTCAACTATACCATTCTGCCCTTGTTTAGTAGGCCCTGGCCATATACTCTCCCTTCCTCAGTGCGTTGCCACACTCATCCTCCCTCAGGCCTTTGTATCAGCTGTTCTTTCTGCTTTGAGTGCTTTCCCCAGCCCTTCATATGCTTGAATTTTCATTCATTCAGATTTCAGCTTAAATGTCTCCTTTCTCGAAACTGCCTTTTCTAAAACCTGCATTATTGACTACCGAAGCTTCCTACTTTATATCCTTCATAGCACTTACCACAATCTGAGATTATCATCTTTGTTTGTATGCTGTCTAACTTCATAAGAATGTAAGTTCTCAGAAAACAGAGATTTTCCTTGTCTTGGTCTCTACTTCCTCGCCCAGGTAGGGCAGAGCTTGCTGTGTAGTAGACACTAAACAATTATAGAGAGAGTTAATAAAATATAAGTCTAATTCTTGGGAAGTAGCTTGATATTCAGAATAGTGATAACCTATTGATGGAAGAGCTAATTTGCCATCAGAGATAGGATAGGATTCAAATTCTGACTTTGGAAATAAAGATAAAATGGGATGACCGTGAGGGAAGGATAGATGAAAGAGAATGACAAGATTCACAATGAGCAAAAATAAATAATAAAAATAAGTAATATATTGAGCAAATGTTTATCGAGTATTCACAAGGCTAGGATGACTATATGTCTTTTTTAAGTCCGTTGGTCTATACATAATTATTTAAAATGTCCTCTTTCACTCTTGAAAGTGTTCTTGCTTAGGTGATAAAGCATATGGCCTTAACTGTGGGCTCAGCACTGTGCTAGGCAATGAGGAAGCTGCAGTGTACAAGACAGTCCTTGATATCATAGAACTTATAAGCCAGTAGAGGAGACGTACATCAAACCAATAATCCACCAAAAGTAAGATCCAAGAGTGAGAAGTGCTTTGCTTTTTAGTTTTCAAAGCACCTTCATGTGCATAATCTCATTTGATCCTCCCATCAATTCCATGACGTAGAATACTTATAATCACTTTTAAAGGAAGAGGAAACTATTGCTCAGATGTTAAGTGATTTGGTCAAGGCTAATTAGCAGCAGAGCTAGGACATGAACTCAATCAGGAAAATGCCTGTATTCTAGGGAGACTTAAAACTTTGTTCCAAAGAGTAAAGGAATAAGAAAAATGCTAATTTTTATCTTACTTAATGAGACTGAGAGTCTTTCCAGACGTTTTTGGAATTCCTCTCACTGATATCATCTTGAGGCAACTCAGCGCCACCTCTGCAGATTTCTCTACTAGAAAAAGACAATTATTTTGGAAAGGATTTCCTGTGTACTTATTTTCAGTAGCATTGTTTTTTCTTGTTCAATCTGGTCTGGAATCTCCATCTCTGTAGTTTACAGTAGAAGCAGCAAATAATTGCAGCTAGGAGCTAAGGTACTGGTCTCCAAAGGTGGGCTCCCAGTAAATCATGCTTCTCAGCATTTACTCTCTTGTGTCCTCCCCTCCTCTTGAATCTGGGTGGGCTCTGTGACTGGATTTGACCAATAGAATATAGAGGAGGTGTTGCTGCAAGCCTTGGTAAAAAGAAACTTTCCAGCTTCTCCTTGGGCCTCTTGGATTGTTCACACAGGGAGAAACCAGCTGCTATGTTAAAAAAAAAAAATCATACAATTTTAAGACCATGATGCTGTGAGGAAGCCCAAGCTATCCACACTGAGAGACTGTGAAGACAGAGAGAGAAGTACACACAGCCCTTAGCAATTCTAGCCATCACTGCTGAGGTGCTAAATTTGTGAGTGAAAAGCCATTTTAGATGTCCAGCCTAGTTCTGTGTTCATCTGACTCCAGCCCCAGCTGCCATCTGATTATAACTTCCTGAGAGACCCCAAGTGAGAGCACTCATAGAGCCCAGTTGTCTCAAAGAACTGAGAGAAATTATAATAAATTTTATGTTTTAGCCACTAAGTTTTGAGGGCAGCAGTAGATACCAGAATAACAGTACAGACTCAAGAGCCCATTGGTTTGGTCTCAATCCTGCCTCAGCTACTTGCTAGCTTTGTGATCTCAGTTAGGGTACCTAACACCTTGTGCCTTAGTTTCTTTATTGGTAAAAGGGTGTCATCATGGCACCTACCTTATGGTTTGTTGCAGGGATTAATTTCATTTGTGGTGGGAATAGCAGAGCTTGACAATAGGAAGCATTCAATAAGTGTTAACTATTATTGCTATTAACCGAATGTCTGGATAAGTCTTACTAATCTATTCAAATCTGTTTTTCTTAAATACTTCATTGATATTGAGGGCAACAATCACATTCGCACACTTCTGAGTCACTTGGGAACAAAAACGAGTACTGGATTCTGAGGGAGCAAGGATTGAAAACCAACATTAGGAAGAAAATTCCTATCTGAGGAACTCCTCCTAGGAGAGTCCTTGTCTACAAAATATGGAAAATAATCATACTTACCACACGAGGTTGCTGTGGGGATTGAATGAATTAGTGAATGTAAAAACCTTAAAACAGTGCCAGGCTCTGAGTAAGTACCCTGTATATTTTGTCCATTAGTGCTATTATTACCCTCTCTCTCATACCTTTCTCCCCAAGAACTGCCTCAGGATTTTCCCACCATTCATTAGAGACCAAATGGCCTTCGTAAATGCTCAGGCTACTGATTCCTAGTTTTATATGGACTGCAAAGCGGCTCCTCATGCTGTTTTTAAGTTCCTTGACCTCCGTAAGCTCTTTTTAGTGATGCTCAGAAGCTGGAACGGTTGAGTTTCAGATATAGATTGGAGAGCTTCCTTACGAACTCCAATAAAATAGCTCAGAGTTTGGCTCTCACTTTTAAATACTATGCAGATGGCGCTGAACCCCAGCCAAACTGGCGGCAACTTGATTTCCTCTGGTGAGTGCTGGTGGGGTGTCTACAGGATGGCATTCATTCTCATCTCTTGTCCCCTTTCTCTCTCTCTTTCTCTTCCTCTCTCTCCACTCCCCCCTCACATCTCTACATCTTACACACACACACACACACACACACACACACTCACTCCATATTTTTCCTTTTAGCCTGAGTATTTTTTTTATAACAACATGGCCAGCAATAATTAATAAAGTCATTGGTTTCCTGCCTGAACTTGTACTTATGCTAGTTATCTCATCGTGTGGAAATTTTCACTTCAGCGCCAGATCAATAGCGTCCCCTTTGTGATTCCCCACTGTTAGGAGAGAAAATGTTCACAAAAGGAGATCTAAGGAGCTTCCTACCAATTTAGAAGAGACAGAAGAAAGGACACTCTGTGCCAGCTGTGAGAGAAGCTCTTATATGCTGATAGGAATGTTATGAAATATCTGTAAATTTGGAGCTAGTTTTCTTGAGCTGTAAAACCTAACTGCATGGAGTGGATTTTTGAACACTCTTAAAATAAACATAAACTGAGCTTTGATAAAGGGACCCTTTTTTTTGGGTTTGATTTACTGTTATACTACAACAGTGTAATATTTGTATATGTAAAAATGTTGAAAGTCCACGAAAATGTTAATTGAATAAAGTAGATACAAATGTGATGCAGATGCCTCAGATGTAGGAAGGGCCTGCAAGGGAAATTCCCTGCACCCGTACATGGTAATGAACCTTCTGGACCCTACATGCAACCTCTGGAAATGAAACCTTACCTAGTTACCCACATCCTTTTGGATGTCTGGATTGATTTTTAGGTTGACATGGAAAATCAAGTAAGATTTGGTCTTGGTCTCCTTGTGAAATCACAGATTGTCCAATTTGAAATATAGTTTTAGAGATGATCTAATATGTTTTCTCTCATTTTATTTAAAAAAATAAATGTTTTTTTAAATATGGCTTTGGAGTAGCTTCTGTTCTACCACTCAACCCCTTTGTTACTTAAGTTTCCTGAAGCTCAGTTTCCACATCTGTGAAATGAGCATTATAATTTTTACCTTGTTGTGACCTTTAGAAACAAGGAATATAGAGTGCTTAGCATCCCATCTTGCACAAAACAGGTGCTTATGAAATAGCTCTGTTCATTTTCTCTGGCAAATGGACCAGTCCAGAATTATATTATCTTGACAATTCCTTTCTGTGTCTAAGCAAAATCTTTATGATTTAAAATTCTTTCTTTAGTTTTGAAAAAATAAGTTTTATCAAAGTAATGTGTGAGCATTGTAACAAATCGTACAGGGGGGCATACTATTCGAAGCAACTCTCACAGCATTTCCAGACTCATTCTGAAGAGGCGAAGTCAACTATTTTCATTTTTAGATGTCTATTATCATCTTTTCTATTTGTTACCATGTCTGGATAATATTTCTTTATGTTTCTTTATTTCTTGATTTATCAACTCAATGTCACATCCCCTGAAGACCTTCTGCCAAAGTCACAAAATTTATGTCACTACATGTTGACTTCTCTCCTCCTGTTTCTATTCTCAATATTTGTTTTATTTTAGTTATGTATTACTATATATTTATATTCTTTTATTGGCTGCATTTATAACTTCAAAAATAGACTAAAACTCCTATGTTTTGTTTCACTAACCTTTAAAATAAAAGATTTATTTATTTATTTTTGAGAGAGAGAAAGAGCAGTGTGGGAGGGGCAGAAGGTGAGGGAGAGAATCCCAAGCAGACTCCCTGCTGAGCCCAGAGTCTGTCGATGGGCTCAATCCCAGGACCCTGAGATCATGACCTGAGCTGAAATCAAGAGTCGGACATTTAACCAACTGAGCCATCCAGGCACCCCTTGTCTCACTAACTTTTGATAATACTTCCTCATTCCTCAAATTGAAAGACAGGGGTTATTTTGCCTCTAGCTGCGACATCCTGACTTCTGTCAACTATATTTTTACTTCTCCATTGTCATGGTTGTTAACATTTACATTTTATTCTGTAATCCTAGCTAGGAATTCTGCGCTTTGTCTGTGTTGTCCTAAAATTTGAAAATGAATGATTTTACGTATATATATGTACATGCACACACACACGCAAATAATTATATATATATAATCATAATTAAATATAATTAGTTAATATATAGTTTTATATATACATATATGTATATGTATAATATATTATTGTGATTCTGTACATATTGTTTCCTCCTGGACCAATTTGCTAAGGTTACATTTCCATCTCTTTAAGTCCAATGTCCTAAACCAGTAGGAGAATGTTGCAAGCATCAAGATAAAGTGGATTTTATTTTTTTATAGCCCATCAGTGACCATATTTTGGTTTAATACTTAGAGAGTTTCTTCTAAAACTTTTCGACATTCAATGAAGTTTCGATTTTACCTCTTTTGCAGAATTTACTTTTATTGAATCCTAAAGGTTATCCACGCTCTTATTTATTCTTATCCTAGAGCTACTCTTCACATTAAGACTACCCTCCTTCTCTGCAAGGTTCTTTTTTTTTTTTTTTTTAAGATTTTATTTATTTATTTGTCAAAGAGAAAGAGAGAGAGAGCACAAGCAGGGAGAGCAACAGAGAGAGGGAGAAGCAGGCTCCCCACTGAGCAAGGAGCCTGATGTGGGACTCAATCTCAGGACTCTGGGATCATGACCTGAGCTGAAGACAGACGCTTAATTGACTGAGCCACCCTGGTGTCTCCTCTGCCAGGTTCTTTTTCAGTCTAGTTATATTACCATTTTTCAGGATTGTGCTACTCTTCCAGCTGGACCTACAATTTACTTTTTTTATTTGCTGAGTATATCTTCAGCTATCTTTCTAAAAAACTTTGAAGGGGGTTATATTTTCTGAACTTGTGAATATATGCAAAATGTATTTACCCTCCACCCCGTTTCCTCGACTGATAGTTTAGCTGGGTATAGAATTCTAGATTGAGAATAATTTTCCTTTGGAATTTTAAAGGGATGACTCTGCCTTCTAGCCTCTAGTGTTGCTAATGAAAAGTCTAATGCTTATCTGATTTTTCTTCTATTTTAGTTATTTTTGCCTCTGAAAGCTTTTAAGATTTTCTTTCTTTCATTGGGGTGTTCAGTTTTTCAAGCATGAGTTTAGGTGTAGCCTTTTTATCATTTAATGTGCTGGACACTTTGTATATGTTTAAACTGCAGGCTTGTAACTATACTTAGTCTGGGGAAATATATATTATATATATGATTTTTTCACCAATTGTCCCCTTTGTTTTTCTGCCCTACATTCTGTAATAATTCCTTGACCTCATTACTTAGTTTCCTTGTTGAATTTTTAAATTTCTCCAATTAGTTTTCATTTTTGAGAGCTCTTTCTTGGTCTCTGAGCTTTTTTCATTACAGACACCATTCTTTTTTCATGGATGCAACATCTGTTCAAATCACTGAATATTTATTTTATTTTTATTTTTTTAAAGATTTATTTAAGAGAGAGAGAGACAGAAAGAGTACAAACAGGAGGAGAGGCAGGGGCAGAGAGAGATGGGGAAGGAAACTCCCTGCTGAGCTGGGAGCCCAACGTGGGGCTTGACCCCAGGACCTGGAGACCATGACCTGAGCCGAAGGCAGATGCTCAACTATCTCAGCCACCCAGGTGCCCCCCCCATATAGGTGCCCCTATATTTATTTGATTTTGTAGAACTTCTTCTATTTTCTGAATTATCTCTTTGGAAGCTTTCTGTTCATCTTAGTCTTTTCCTTCCATGATACTGCTACTTGTTCTCCTCATATGCTTCGTTTTGCCCACCCATATTTTAAGAAGAAAGACTATCTGTAGAATGGTGTGGTTTTCCTCTACTCTTGTGTATGTAAGACAGTTTTCCTATTAAGTCTCTGCCATGACTTGCAATTCTACATGAAATAGACTAGATTTGGGTTAGATGTGTCCTTTAAAGGGCTTCATTTTAGAATAAGTGGGCAAAGAGCCTTATTGGCAGGCTGAAGGCTTTCCAAATTCCAGAAGTGCTATTACTTTGGGGGACCAATATCCTCATTTGAATCCTTAGCTTTCTTCCAATATCTTCTGCCACTTATTTATAGAACTGTCCCTTAGGCCTAGAACTAAATGCTGGCTGTCTGGTGCGTAAAAGAAACCATCATTTAATTCTCTGTTTTTAGCCTATTTATAACTTTTTTCCTCCAGAGAATCTTTCAAGTCTGTATCTAAAATTTGCCTAGTGTTCCAATGGGCAGATCAACATCCACCTTCTCTATAGCCCTGAAGAGAGATTCTCTTGGCTCTAGTTTTTGTCCATTGTTTCAATTTAAAAAATTTGTGTGTTATATTGCGTGTTTTCTCAGGGAGTATGGTTGGCCATAGTGTGTGCCCACTTTACCTCCTTAAATTAGAACTCAGCATAAGGGATTAATATTTTAACACTTACCCAGTTTTTTGAAAGGGTATATTGACACTTAGTTACCTAAATAATACGATTTTCACAAGGTTAAGTAACTCTAATTTCTTTGGCTTTTATTCACAGGGATATGATCTAAACTTAATTTTTTTTCTCTTTATTTTCTCCAGCTTTTTGAAGTATTACATTTAAAGTACAATGTACCAATATGGAGCTATAAAACAAGTTGAAATCTTTACAGTGAAAAATGATTAAATTTTCAAACCTTGTATATCAGTAATTGAAGATATATGTGCACTTATCTGAATCTATACATAAAGAGTTTATTTTCGTAAGAATGCTCACATAAGAATTGTAATGTCTGACAAATTGCCACCAACTAGTAAAGCCATAATGGTGGGTTGTGTGGAATTTGAAATTTCATAAATACTAAGAGAAAAAAGAAAGAACTCCATTGGCTAAACCCATATATAAAACAGATGAAATACCTATTAAATAGAAGTATGAATAGATTAATAGAAAAACCAATATAAATTTGTCATCTCCCATTTATTGTTTCTATTACTCATAGAAGCAGATTTTAAAATTGACATATGACATTTTTAGGAGATTGAAGTATTCTTTGAAAACTCTACTTCATGAGAGAAACTTTTTATGACAGCTGAGTTAACATTTTCTAGCAATAAGAGTTCTGAGAAATATCTGGTTAAACTTTTTCATGATGATGGGATGTAAAAAGGAAAATAATGTAAATATCATCAAAAGTTTTAAATTAACATGATACTATTTTCTCTTATTCTCTGGATTTTAATCCCTTAGGTAATCAGTTAAAATTCTCTAAACCTGAGCTGTTTGGTGACTCTACTTTTCCATAGCAAAGCTTCCAAGGATTGAGTTTTCGGGAAACAGCACCTAAGATTACCTGGATCTAGTTCATGCTTCTCATTTTATACGTAGCCAAGGGAGAGATTCAGTGGAAGTTATTGCTCCTCTGTTACACAATAATTCAGCAAGACTGGAAATCTGTTATTTAGGAAATAATTTTAGCTTGCCGCTGAGGTTACAGAGCAATAAATGGCTCCTTTCTGGATCCTTAAAGTCTACCCAGCACATTTATGTGGCCATTTTTTTTGCCCTGTGTACTTATGCATGAGTTAAATCATCATGACTGTATCACACTTGCACTAAACCTCTTTTCTTATTTCCCTATTTTTTAAAAGTACTTTTTCTTTCTCTCTTTTATGATCTCTGTTTCTGCTTTCATTTCTCTTGTCTCTCTTCTCTCCCTTTAGCTGCCACCTATGCTCAAGTCAGTTAAAATATTTCTGTGTTTTTTTCAGGATAAGAGGCCAAAAAAATAATATAGCGTTAAATATTTACCTTTATTTAAAATTAAAAAAAACAGACTTCTTTTTAAATTGGTACTTTGTAAGCCATAAAGTGTCATGAACAAGTCACGTGTTTTTATTTGTTATGTAAGGCTTAAATGACAGTCAAGTTCGAGTTTCACATATTTCACATATTTTAGTTACTGGAATTGCTGGTCTATTCAGGTTCCAGAAAAAAATTATAAAGTACTAAAATGAAAAGACCTTATTCTATCATGGTTTATATTTTAGATTTGACATAAATTACAAATGTCTTTTCTCTTAGAACGTTACCCATGCCTGAGCATTCCAAATATAATTTATAGAAAGGTGGAGAAACAGATTGTAGTTAATACAAATAGATAGTAAAAACAAACCAACAAGCAAATGAAACAGATCAGAGCAAAGGAAAATATACCCTATAGCACCCATGGGCAAACATTGCCTGGGTCTGTGACAGGAGGCAGTTCTGTCACCATGTCGGGGGAAAGCATCAAAGAGGAGGGGAAAAGTTTGGTGTAGAGAAAAAAAACAGGGGTCCAGCCTGAACTTTGGCCCCTGACCACTACTTCCTCCATGTGGTCATGGGCAAATCACTGAAATGGACCAAATCTCAGTTTCCACCTTTGAAAAATACCCAAACTATATTATGGTTCTGTGTGTATCCAATGAGAAATTTCTTCAGAAATTGAATAACTATGAAGGACAAACTATATACAAAATATTATTAGAAAACTTATGCTTACCTATAATAATGGTGCTGGAGAAGAAGGTGAAGGGAAAGACTGCAAACAAAAAATGAAATTAGAAAAGGCAAGAGATTTTTAAAGTAAGTTTTCAAGTAATTTTGGTTTGTAAGTAAATATAGGTGTGTTCAATTTTGCTGTTTTGGAATCAGTGTAGTAGTGTGGTTCATTAAAGATTTTGATTTATATTTTGATTCACTAAATTATCTTGAGTAAAATCACTTGTTTTTTCTTGCACAAAAAAGGAGAGGAACTATCTGGGAAAATTTTCGTACTTTTCTATCAAAGGTTTGTCTCTCTACAAAGGGTTTAACATGGTAAATAAGATACTGTATTTTGAATTGTAACTTTGTGTTTCATTTTGCTGGAGAATTTCTTTTTTTTTTTTTTTAAAGATTTATTTATTTATTTGACAGAGATAGAGACAGCCAGCGAGAGAGGGAACACAAGCAGGGGGAGTGAGAGAGGAGGAAGCAGGCTCATAGCAGAGGAGCCTGATGTGGGGCTTGATCCCACAATGCCGGGACCACACCCTGAGCCGAAGGCAGACGCCCAACCGCTGTGCCACCCAGGTGCCCCTGGAGAATTTCTAAACTGAATGTCCCTCATTTGCTGGGCTGAGGCAGTCTAACCATGTTCTACACTGGATTTCCGCTATTGTGGCTAACCTTGCTTGGACATGTGGAAGTACAACAAAATTTGGTGGCATGAAATGACATTATTGTCCCATCTGCAAAATGACAGCGGGACACTTTATTCCAAATTATTGTGCTATGGGCCAGGACCCGATGTAGGTTCTGTTTGACCTAAAAGCAACATCTTTCTCCACGATTAGTAAGTAGACATGGCCAAGTAAGCAAAGAAGAAGGCATAATATATAAGCAAAAGGTTTAAATTTCCATTTGCATGAGAGAACAGAGTTACCACACTGCAGGATTCCAGATGAGTCTGCCTAGAATTGTGGAAGGTAGAGGTGCTGACTCAATAGAGTGGAGCATGTTTGCGGGCAATGTCTGCACTGGGAGAGAAGAGTGGCTATTTCTCCTCTCCTCACTGCATGGCCCATTTCTACGACACAGCTCTGTGCCATGTGGACCACATTTGGCTGGCCAGATGCCTGCCGTTGGAGCATGTCCAGCCATGTGGCTCATCCTTGCTCACCACTTTATTTTTGTTGCACTTTCAACCAGATTTTATGGTTAAAAACAATATAAACACTATGGTAGGGGAGAGGCCAGTGGACTACTGTGCCTGTGAGGATTTCAAGAAAAATTAATGTATTTTGCCTAGTTTTCGATCTATGTGGAAGCTTCATGATATTTAGAAAAGGCCCAGAATAGGAAAGAGGCATAAGAGAAGTATAAGAAAATAATATTAATAAAATAGTAAGTAAACAATAAAATAAGGAATGATAAAAGAGATCAGGAAGGAGACAACTGGAGAAGAAAAGCAAAGGCATGAGGTTTGTTGATTGATTCCAATGGATATTTGCAAATGCTTGATATTCCTTCCTCCTTTCCTTCCCTCTGCCAGTTAGGCATTTATGGACTTGCTACACTTTCTTTTCTCCAACATTCACTTTCTCCTGGGTACACCATTAAGCTCCCTTTATAGGCTGTAACTCCCTCTTAAAAATCAGCTAATTTTTTGACATAACTTAACTCTGTTGTACTTGGTATGCTCTAACATATGTTCACATAAACAACCTAGACCACAATCAAAGTTCACTTTGTGAGCTGGCAACTGATAGCATTTTTAGTAACTTAATGGAAAGCCAAACAAGGAATAAGTGCTCAATAACTATTTGTTGAATTGAATTGATAGCATCTCAGAGACAAAGGCCAGGTACAATCAAGGATGCATAGTATAGTCTGGGAAGCTGAAGAAACTTGGAAACTTGGAAAAACTGCAGGATTGGAAATATGAGCAAAGATATGATCAAATCTTCAGAGAAGACAAGAGGCTATGACAGCTTGCTGTGAATCACTTATCTCTTCTTACATCACAAATCACACCAGAATGTAGTAGCTTAAACAATAATTATTTTATGCACTCACTATTCTATGGGTAAATAACTTTGGCTGAGTTCAGTTAGGTAGTTCTTCTACAATGTTCGCTGGGGTCCCTCATGTGACTACAATTATCTGGCAGCTCAACTGGGGTTTGATGGTCTAAGATGGCATCACCGCTCTGCCTAGCAGTTGTTGCTGCCTGATGGCTAAACTATGTGTCTTTAGTAGGTTAATTCAGGCATTCTTACCATGGCAGGTGCATTCCAAGAGAATCAGGCGTAATGCATAAGTGCTTCTCAAGCCTTTGGTTATGTCATTTGGCCAGTCTTTTATTGACAAAAGCAAGTCATATGGCCAAGCTCAGGATCAGCATGGGAGGGAATGATACAAAGGTCTTGATAAAGGAGGCATGATCCATGAGGGTGGATTACTCTACCATTATTCTACAGCTTCTGTATTGTATTGTAACAGTAGTGCTGTTGCTCCTACGTCCCATAAAGAGAGTTGTTCGAATTAATATAGCTAAAATTCTAGTCCAACAAATTACCCTTTACTTAGTAACTCCTCTCAGTCTTCTCAGTAGTGCTTCTGAGAATTCAATTCTACTAGCCATAAATTTGTTTATGAACTTGGAATAATAGTGGCAGCTCCCTTCTATGATATATATTAAATCAAGTTCACTACATTATAGTGCATTCTAGATAGGGAAAATACAGTGGTGGCACTGTTTGAAAGATTTAAATTGGCTGCCCACACTTGTTGGTGTACCTTGTTCCAAGCATATACTAGGATGATAACTATAAACAAAAATTTGGGTCCTGGCCTTTTAAATTTTCAATCTGGTCTTTTAATTGTTAATTACATAATTATGGTACTTTATCACCTAATCTGTCCAAATACCTACTACACTTTTTGGCATTGTTTATATATTCGCTTAGCAACCAATCAAGCATGGGTTGAAATCCAAGAGAGAACTATTGAACAATGGGTCCATAAGCCCAACAACTGAAGGGAGCAAACAGTCTTATAGAAACAAGTTCAATTGCTTTTCATTACATGCCTCTGGGTGGCCAAATGCTTGGGCAGAAAATTAAGCTTGCTTAAACTAGCCACACTTAAGCTTCTCAGATTGAAGCCCAGTCTTTCAATTTGTGTTAAGCTACTATTGTAAAATAATTTTATTATTTGCCAAGTTTTAAGTGACAAGTTTTTAAAGGACAGATCTGCAAAGATAATTTATAGTTTAGTTCTCTGAGTACCCTCAGTAGGTTATCTGGGAGCCTGTTGATTCTACTAGGGACTGGGAATATAAAATATTACAAATATATTATACATAAATTATCCATCATCCAAAACATATATTTTTAAAAACAGGACTATGGTTCCGCCGGCCTTGGTTTGTGTTCATTTCTCTCCCCTTATTTTTTTCCTTGGCAAATATTATTCACTGACAGCTCAATCTCAGGGGCTATGAATAGTCAGCTCCATATGCATGCAGGGTTCTTCCTAAACCAACTTATTTGTTGTGCCAGATGTTATTATGCTTCTTGAAATATAAGCTTAAAAAGTGATCTTAGTGCAAGTTAATAGATAATTCAGTGAGCAGGTTTTTCATTGATGTGAGGGAGTGAGTGTATTTAACACATGGGAAGAATATGAATAATACTGTGGCCAGAGGGCAGACTGTGATAGATTTCAAAAATGGCTCCAATTCTTTACTTTACCCTGTCTCTACACTTTTTGTGATGTGACTTTGCAGTTCCTTCTCTCAAAAGGTAAAGCCTCTTTCTCTGCCCTTTAAATCTAAACTGGACTTATGACTTTTTTTTTAAATAATAATACTTTTTTATTATATTATGTTAGTCACCATACAGTACATCCCTGGTTTTTGATGTAAAGTTTGATGATTCATTAGTGGCGTATAACACCCAGTGCACCATGCAATATGTGCCCTCCTTACTACCCATCACCAGCCTATCCCATTCCCCCACCCCCCTCCCCTCTGAAGCCCTCAGTTTGAGCTGGCCTATGACTTGCTTTGACAATAGAATGCAGTGCGTATATCTATAAGTACAAGCCCAAATCTCAAGGGAACTTGCACACATCCTCTTTCTGGTGGAGACCCCTTCTCCATGGGAACAAGTGTGGGATAACCTGCTGAGTGATGATGGACCACATGAGACAGACTTGAGCCATCCTCGCCAAGGCTAGCCTAGACTAGTCAGTCCTTAGCTACCGTGTCAACTCAGACTCATAAGCAAACCCAGAAAAGATCATTCAGGCCTAGCTTTGATGCTTATTTGAAGTTAACCCACAGACTTATGAGAAATAATGAGTGGTTGTTGTTTTAAACCACCCAGATTTGAAATATTATACAGCTATAGATAACTGACACACCCTCCATTTAGTCTAGCTGGTGTGAAAAGCACTTTCTTTAGGGCCTCTTATAAAAGGTCAGCAGAGGAAGGCAGGATGCTTTCTGGCAGCCCATTAGAGTTTCATTAGATCTCACCATTTTCGTTACCTATTTATTATATTTATAAATACGGAACAATAAAAAATTAGGACAAATAGTATTTTTACCCATTTTTATGTTGAGACTCATCTTTCTAGGAAAATTAAGAATAAATTATAATGGTTCTGGTGTAGTGAGTGGGGGGTCTGTAATGATGGATGCCAATAATGGATTCCTCTCCCCCTACTGACACACATCAATCCTCTAGAATATGTTTAACTCTCTACCTTCATCTCTTGCTATTACCTTCCATTGGTGTCATGACTCCTGTACTTTATGCATGAAGGAAATATTTACTGGGTACCTATGTGCCAGAGATATAGGATAGAGCAGTGAACAAAATAAAGCCCTTGTCCTCAAAGAACTCGCGTGGAAGTGCATGGGGCAATCAATAAATAAAACATTAATCTCTACCATGTTGGATGATGGTAAATGCTCTTCATGAAAATGAAGCAGGAATAGAGAATTACTGATACCCTATTTTATGTAAGAAGGCTTCCCTAATAAGGAGAAATTTGAGCAGAGAGCTGAATGCAGTGAGGAAACAAGCCATGCAGAAATAATGAGGGTAAAAGTGTTCCAAGCAGAGAGAAGAGACCATACAAATGAACTGAGGAGGAAGTACATTTGAATATTTAGGAGGCCAGGCTGCCTGGTGTAGAGTCAGCAAGGGGGGAATAGTAGGAGATGAAGTTAAAGAGGCAGCAGGGGCCAGATCATGAAGATCTTTGAGGTTGTGAAAATTATGGGGTTTAGCTACAGGGAGATAGAGGATCATTTGGAGTTCTAGCATTACTTGACTGCTTACAGTTTTCCTAACTATGTTGGTTCAGGCTTTGTGTGTGTGTGTGTGTGTGTGTGTGTGTGTGTGTGTGTGTACATTTTCTCTGGTATAATTGGCTACTGCCTTCTCCACCTACTTTGTCCACACCTACTTAGTAATTGAAATCTAACTTAAATATCACCTGCCTTGAGGAGTCTTTTCAGATTTCACCAGGAATTTACTTTCTTGTCTCTTGTCCCTAGAAGGATATATATTTTTTCATCCAAATTGGCATGCATTTGAGAGAGAAAAGAGGCTCTCTCAATGATTACATCAAGACAACAGATTTAAACTGGGGTATCTTGGGCAAAGAGGGAGGCATGGTTACCTCATTCTGATGTCGGTCACATGACACTTCAGTTATGGTTCATGTATCTGCTTTTCCTACTAGAATGTGACTTCCACAGAACCAGTATTCTTTTGTCTCTGAGAGTCCCAGACCTACATAGAGTCTGACATATGATATGATTTTAGCAAACGGTTTTCAACCAAAAAATTGTGTTGAGTTTTAAATATGCCTTTTGCTGTAGTTGTCAGTCTTTTGTATTACTTTTCTTTCTTTCCTTCTTTCTCTTTCTTTCTTTCTTTCTTTCTTTCTTTCTTTCTTTCTTTCTTTCTTTCTTTCTTTCTCTTTTTCTTTCTGCTGTCTCTTTCTGGCAAAGGTTTATGTTTTCCCATCCCATCACATTGACATCAGCATCCGGGTTGGCTGTGTGACTCACAGTGTCCTTCTCTGTGGGATGGATATATGACTTCACCCTGTTGCACCTAAAATGGTCAGAGGAATTGCTTTGACCAATGAAATATGAGTTTCTGGAAATGAGTCCAGGTGACCAGTTGTTCCAGTTTATCGGGATTAAGGGAATTCCCAGGATGTGCAGGTCTCAGTTTTAAAACCAGAACAGTTCAGGCAAACCATTCCGGTTTACCTGAGACTGAAGGATTCCTGGGATGTGGGAATTTCAGTGCTAAAACAACAGTGAGTATTGGACAAAGCACAAACTGGTCACCCTAGAAGTAACATGTGACACAAGTAGAAGCTTTAAGATCCATTGTCTGGTTCTTCCATTTTCTTTTCCCTCTGCCACAAGGTCAACAATATTCCAAAGAGATGATGCTCCATCAGGCTGTGTCCTAGGCTGAAGAAATGAGCAGCAGGGTCATGGCAAATGTTACGCGACAGTTAATAAGGGCAAAGAAATAAACCTTTGTTTTTTAAGTCCCTAAGATTTGGGAGTCATTTGTTAATGTAGCATAGCTAAGAATGACTATAGTTATCTTTCCTTGGGTATACATTTAAATGTTGGCTTGCCCCATATAAATTTTAAATATTTAGGACAAGAAACTTAATATTTTCTTGAAATCCTATATAAAAATTAGCAGAATACCTCTAATATACCATTTTTTGATAAATATTTTTTGATTAATTATTAGTTATACTACAACCCTCTCAACATCTGTACATTTAGGAACATTATTGCTTGACTCAGAGTAATAGGGTGTCTGTGTGTCATTTGGGTAAATTCTGCTGATTTCAGACAGGTCTGGCAAGCCAGACTGCCATCTCTCTGTGCCAGTTTCCCAGAGAAAATGTGGAATAGGTTTGCTAAACATTTTCCTCTTCCTCCAGACTTGTCCCAGCTAGGACCTTCTGGATTATTTGGCCAAACCAAAGTCAGGCAGTTTCCTTCTGGTCAAACAGAAATGCCATCAATAATTTGCTGGGAAAATGAAGGGTCAACCTCTGGGTGGGTGCTGGTTCTTGTAGCATTTATGTGTCATAGTCAATCACAGTGAAGTCATTGCCTCCTACACGCTGCCAGCCTCCTCTGGTAACTGATGAGGCACTTTTGGTAATAGCATTCTCATTTCCAGACATTGCCTATTTTATCATTTGCAATTGTAGGATATTTTTGACATCCTTGTTTCTTTATGTAAGTTCACAGTGACTTTATGTCAGTAAATTTGTCGGTGCACATTGGTCGGCTGTCACAGGAAAAGCACTAAATGGATGTGATTCAATTTTAAATACAATTAATAAATTACTTAGAAATATTTCTATTATGAATACACTTACGTTTTGTCAAATACTCTAATCCATGTGCTCAAAATAGAGCTAGTGTCAAATGAATTTTTTTATAAGAAGGGAGAATAATTATTAGGATTATTATGAAGCTGACTTAATGACAAGCATTTATTTTAAATAATGTTGCCCTCTATCTAAATTATGAATATCAAACATACAAACACACACATTAGGTCTTTTTAATTACCTGCTATACTTCATTATTATAGCAAAACACAAAGTTATAGGGAATTTGCTGTTTGCTTAGATACAGGAGCCTGAAAGGTAAGTTATTTAAAAAATTTATAGTTCTTAGGGAAGAACTGAAATCAGAGAAATTAAGTAATTTTCTCTAAATCACCCATCATATACAGGATTTGAATTATATATGTATACCAGCAAGGCTTTTTGCCTTGTGTCTTTCTACCTTCTTCCTAATTCCAGAAGCCTGAGATGTTCCTTTCTGCACCTGCTAGAACATCCATAGCTTGTCTGGATTCCCTATTGCAATCCCTTGGCTACACCTGCCCACTTTGAGTTTCTCAGATGCCTACTACTGGAACCTTCCATGCTTAATCTCCTTTCTCCTACATATCTATTTTCTGCCTTTCAAGCCCTCCTTGGTCCAATTCTGCTCTCAACTAGGTTTCAGACAATGTGAGGTATAAGGATGGATTTTTCTGGGTTACTACTGGCTTTACTTATTTTTATTTTATCTTATTTTATTTTTTTTTTTTATTTTTTATTTGTTAGAGAGTGAGAGCGAGAGAGAGTGCGCAAAGCAAGGGGAGTGGAAGGCAGAGGGAGAAGCAAGCTTCCTGCTGAGCAAGGAGCCCGATGCAGGTCTCGATCCCAGGATCCTGGGATCATGACCTGAGCTGAAGGCAGACGCTTAACGACTGAGCCACCCAGGTGTCCCACTACTAGTTTTAAAAGAAGTAACTCAAATATACCCTAATCCTTTTGTGCCATAAGCACCAAATCAAGGGATTCAGAAATAGGATTTCTTCCTGCTGAGAAAATATGTGTAATATGTGTGTGTGTGGACACTTTCATATACACATATGTACACACATGTATGTATATATGTGTCTATAATCTCAGTTTCTCATTCATAGAGTGCCATATTATAGAAGTCATTCTTTTCTAGTGCCTGATTGAATTAGGTCCTAGATGGATGAACCTAGGTACTAGGATGAACCCTCAGAGAAGCAAAATCAGAAGTGTTTTTTTTATTTTCTTTGAGCTCCTCCCTGGGCTGTTATGCACAGTTGTGCAAATTGTGTATTTCACACCTCCAGAAGACACTATTCACATTTGTAATATCACGTATTTGTGTATTGATTAATAGCAATTTTAAGACAGATGACAGTAAAACATCTTGAGGAAGCTGCAGTTTTCCTCAAATCTCACCAGGGCACCATTTGGACCAGCACTGCCTGCTTGTTTCTAGAATGAAGAATCATGGAAATAAAGGAAAGCCTTTAGACTTGCTTTTCATGCCTCCTTCTAATAATTAGATAATTTTGGCGAGTATTAGTACTTTTTAAAAAAGTATTATCTAGTAAATCTTTGAGAAGTAAAATATTTGGGGCCAGATTAATGCACCCATATATTATGCAGGCCTGGTAAGCAGAGCCACGGAGATATAAGTGATCTAGGTCTACGTAGAAGACAGACAGAGAGACCTATGTTTGGGCAACTCGTGTGGTATCCAGATTCTTCTATACAAGAAGAAATGTATGTGCTAAATAAAAGAAACATGTGAGAGCAAAGTTGTCTGGCAAATACCTATTATTGTAGTAATGGTTATAGCTCCCAGCTCCTCTGTGTGTGTGTGTGTGTGTGTGTGTGTGTGATCCAATTACTACTGATGTAAAAAATTTAACTTTAGAGAAAACCATTGAAGATGAGAGGATCCTGCTTTAACTTTTTCCACTTTATTCACAGAACCGAAATAAAATTAGTGTTGTGATCCAAAGCTTTATTTTAGGGATAGCTTCTTTACATTCCATGTTAAATAGATTAAACAAAATGATCAGAAAACTTTAAACAGTATTTTTTTTTTCTTCCTTTGAGGTCAATACTAGGTTTGCCCAGTGGTCAGCTTTGCAAGCTATTTCACTCCTATTTTAATGGGCACATAAAGATCATTATATTAAAATTAATTCCCATCAGGGTTTCCAAGTATTCTACCCCCAGTTGAGATTTTAGGAAAGCTGTGCCATTCAGAGGTTGAGAAGAAACCCAAAGAAATCATTATATCAGGTTAGAGTTAAGAGATTTTCACACAGGAAAAGTAATTGAAAAGTATATATTTTGCATAATGAAACAGATGACAAACTGGGCAAGCTGGTCTATTAATGAGCCTCCTGTAAAGCCAGTAAGCCACCGAAGCAGGGAATGAATGCGTGAAGAGGAATCTCTGATCTTAACTTTTAACAACCAATTTTAATCAAACCATTTGAGGCACTGAGTTCTTAGGGTCTTATGATAGTGAGGGCAATTTGAAAGGAGAATAAAAGCAGACATTTTAGATGAATTGAATTGCAAAGTAACATCATCAACTTGGAGTTATGATCAGGAAAACTTAATTTTGGATTCAACAGCATTCCACATTTGTTTAAGGCCATGACTGCATTCCCTAAGGAAGGGCTCATGACCTTCCTTAACAATAGTTTTTAGAGGTAAGATAGAATGACCTTGGACTTCTGAATGGTATTTCAGGTAAAAGCCCGAAGAAGGCAGTTCTTTCTGGAAAGGTCTTTTATGCAGCATTAACTGAAGTGAAAAGATATCAATTATGAAGGAACTGCAAGAGTCTACTACATATATAGATATTTAAAGAATATTATGTGGGTGGGGGGATGGGTGAAATAGGTGAAGCGGATTAAAGAGGACGTTTATCATGATGAGCACTGAGTAATGCACAGAATTGTTGAATCACTATATTGTGCCCCTAAAACTGATATAACACTGTATGTTCACTATACTGGATTTAAAGTAAATAAATAAATAAACAAATAAACTAGTACTAAGTCATCAATAATACTTCTTTGAGGATGTCTTCTTGCAGAACAAGGGGTTACATAAATGGCTTCTTCAGATGTTTAAGGACTAAAAATCTGTATTTCCTATTTTTTAAAGTGTCAGCAAAGAAATTATTATTGGTCAGTATGTGATGTACTTTTATTCTGATTTACCCTGATTGGCAGTACAATTACTTCAAACTCCTGGAGAGGAGCCAGTTCTCCAGTTCAGTTTGTATTGCACGGGTTGCCTACTAGGATCAAACAGTTTACTAACGTAAAATGAAGTATACCTTCAAAGAAATGAGTGTATCCAAACCCTGAAGACTGATGATGTAGAACTATGGGATTGTATAATGTAGTAGGTACAGGTAATGGTCTTGGTTTCCACTCTGTGAAACTAAGAATTTATAGTATACGTGCATATATATATATATAGTATATGTGGTATAGTGTGTGGTGTATGGTATAATATAATATATATTTTTGTATATATATATGGTGTATGGTGGTTCTCAATCATGGTGATGCCCTTTAGAATCACTTGGGGAGCTTTAAAAATAAAAACACCCATTCTCAGAGATGCTGGGGTGGGGTCTGGTGCCTGTTTGTGCTTCCTCAAGTGATCCTAATGACTAACAGTTATGCGCTGTTTCAGTTTAAACTATCTCAGTTTCATGGATGTGGCAGGACAGGGACCGGGATTGACAAAGGGCAGCACTCCTTAAATAAATTGAAGCCGTAAAATCTCGTACCTGTGAACTTCCACTGTAAATATTAATGAGTGTGTCTAACTTCCTTTCATGTGAAAATGAGAAATAAGGTCTTGCTGACAGTTTTATTTCCCTTCCACATGGTTTTCAAAGGACACAAAGTCCCATTTGATAGAATGACAGAATCCACGAGGGCAGAGAGTTTTGTTATGCTCACTAGTGTACGCCCAGCACGTGCCCCAGTACCTGGCATATAGCAGGCACTCAAAAAATATTTGTTTAAATAGATAAATGAATGAATGCATTTGTATTTGACCCATTACATTATGGTTTTGAATGAGCAATGTGAAAAAATAAACTGGTTTTCCTCTCCATATATTATCAAAATAATTAGGCCTTTTGAAACAACCGCTACAAGTAAAACTGATTCTGGTTTGGGAAACAAGCCAACATCTTTTTGTCTAATGTCTCTTTTTGCAATTTTTCATCTCTTTCTGTCCTCCCATTTTCTCCTTCCTCTTTTTTTTTTCTTTCCTTTTCTCCTATCTTCTTTTCCTTAATCTCCAAAACCAAACCTAGGTATTCTCTCTTTTCTCAAGCCTGCTTCTGTCCGGTTTCCCTGGGTGACAGTTGCGTCCAGTTTGGAATTTCCACGTCAGGCTGTCCTCAGCTTTCTCCTGCCCACAGCCAACCAATGGCCAAATTTCTTAATTCTATCAGTGCTACCGTATTTTCTGAATTCAGTGCTAGCCTCCTTTTCTAGCTATATACCCCTAATATTCTCTAGTCTTCCAAACTCTTGCCTCTCCAATCCAATGCTATGCTCAAGAGTTTTCTTTTGAAAATACTGATTTGTTTATGTGACTCCTCTCCAAAATTCTGTATTACTTCTACCCCTTAGAAATTCCTAGTTCCTTAGCATGGCAACCAGCAACCCTCCACCCCCTTATTACTCTAACGTTCTGCCTCATTTACTGTGGCATCTATCCATTCAGGTTATGTTCTTGCCATAACAAATGACTTGCTGTTACTGATGTTCCAAGTTTTTGTGGAAATCATTGTGCTCATTGTGGAAGTCCTTTCTCTGTCTTTTACATTTCTACTCATGATTGAAAGCCCAGTTTCCATTTTGTCTGTGAAACCTTCCCTGAGCTTTCTTTTATAATTCAGCATTTGCCTTGTTCTTCTCTCTTAAACCACATTTATTCTGCCTTGTAAGAATGAATAGCAGTTTATTTTATTTATTTTTAAAGATTTTATTTATTTATTTATTTGAGACAGAGAGACAGAAATAGCTAGAGGGAGCATGAGCGGGGAGGAGAGGGAGAAGCAGGCTCCATGCTGATCAAGGAGCCCGACGTGGGGCTTGATCCAGGACCCTGACGTGGGGCTTGATCCAGGACCCTGGGATCATGACCTGAGCCAAAGGCAGACACTTAACAAACTGAGCCACCCAGTGGCCTCTGAATAAGAGTTTATATGTCTATCTCTATCACTAGATTGTACAGTTCTTGAAGGCAGAAGTGGACTGTATCATTTATTACTGACTCTCTAGTTTCTAGAACACATTAGCTACCTAAGAGATCTTTTGTTAAATAAATTAATGATTATAATTATGGCAACTTTAGTCATTGTGGGAAAATTATGGGGAAGATGGTGTTTTAATCTAGGGTTCAAAAATGACCTCACATAGGCAGTTATCCCAAACAATAAATGATTCACTCAAGGTGATGAGTCATTTTCAGGGAGGTATGTATCTGCTGTAATATCCTGTGATTGATGTTCTATGTCTTTGAAATTGTGCATAACCATATTACTCACTTGAGCACAAAGGGACAAAATGAAATAGGCAAGAATCACATTGGTGCCCGTTTATATAGAGACCTACCTAAATGAAAGAAAAAGAAAGATATGCATGAAGCTTTGTACTGAGAGAATCTACAGTAAGAGTTCCCTTTTTATATAGAAAGATTTAAATCTGTATTTATATGTGTAATTACTTCTTACTGAGTGCTTCTCAAAAACATTAGGTACTGTTCATATTCTCTACTTTAGCTTTGGGAGATTGTGACTTGACCAATGTCACATGCACTACAGGTGTCATAGACTCCAAGGTGTCATAGACTCCAGACAAATCCTGTATGTGTCTTTCCTTTGTGTTTAACACAAGACACATCATTATTAAAGTATAGTGCCTTAAGGGTGTTTTTCTCTTCTTAGTAGTAAGCTCATAAAAAGAATTAAAAACATATTTATGGTAAGATGTGGGAATAAATATTGTAGCGCTGATTCACCCATACTCTTCTACTGACATTCTCATCTGATGAACGGTTCACATTTTGAGTCAGCTGGGCTAGGCCATCTTCTGAGACATTGTAGCTGATTAAGCTGATTGACCGATGCAAATTTTAAACTCTCTCTCTCTTTTTCTTTAGCATCTTGTCTACATGAATCCAAATAGCAGACCTTTATATTTACTCTGTACAGGCTTTTAATATGGCAAAAAGATAGAATTCTAATGTACTTATTAAATAAGAACATTCCATTCTTTCACTCTTTCTTTTTGATTTATGTCAAGTCTTCTGTATGATAAATTAGCTAAAGAGAGACACTTTAGAATCTCTTCTGGATTTTATTCTGTCATTATATAAGTAAATTTATTACCTGCCTTCATAAATCTGTATTTTGAAGCAGATCCTGTTTTATTAGACATTTTCTGAGTTTGATGCCATCAAATTACTATTAACTCTAGACAAAGGGCACTAATTTTCCGTGGTGTAGAGCATAAATAAGTCTCACGAATAGAGTTTTTTTTAACCCTAAAAGACAGCAAACATCTTCCCTGGCATCACACCACCTGAGGCAATTTTGATGCTAACTGGTGTCACTTTTAGGGCACACATGTTAGTCAGCATTCATACATGCAAACATGGATTCATGGAGCATATAGGAATGTGAGTAAAGAGGGAGATGTTAAAAGTAGAGGTGAGATATTTGCTTGTCACAATATTCAAATTTAGTTTTCATTGAATTATCATTTTAATTAATCTTTATTTCATGCCCTGAGGGTTCTTACATAAAATTTCCAGAGGCTGAGCTGACTACAGAGGGAGAATAGAGACATCAGAATTCAATCTCCTGTGGGTTCACAAAAAGAATTAAAAACATATATCCATTGGTAGTAAAATATGGAAATACATATGCAGGAGGAATTATGTATTCAACAGGATGGAATGTATATCCTTCATTAGGAGGGAAAAGTCCAGTACTGCAGAAGATGACCAACTTTGGTTGAATTTGAAGATAGAAAGGCGAGCCAGTTTTAGGACTGGGTTGCTCATCCAGCTGGCCAGGGCACCAATATTTAAGAAGCAGTAAAAATCAGTGTAATAAACCAGACACATAGCACCCTTCAACTTGTGTTCCCACATATATTACCTAACTGGAAAAAAAATGTAAATTAGGACTGTTTCTGCCACATGCTCATGTAGAAATTAATCACTTTTTCTAGCTTTTTCTAGCTTTGACATAATTTTGTTGAACATCTTTTTCAAGATGTATGTGCAAGTTGCATAGACCTCACTACTAACTCAGCCCACAGCACCCATCATCTGAAGTCAGTGGAAAGCCTGACCTAGACTAATAATATGTGGCATGATGCTTTTCCGTAAGAATGACTTATTTATTACTTATGTTCTAAGTGCTTGAATCCATCTCCCATGTGTATGAATATTAGACTGTTTAAGTTTGCAAAGGAAGTATGTTTTACCCAGGCCCATCAAATAAACGAAGCTCAGATATTTAAAGAACACCATGCTGTGGAAATGAGAGTATCTTGTTAGGGGAAGGGAGAAGGTACTCATCATATACCAGCATCAGCATCCAGCCATATTTGTGGTGGGGTAAACAGTTCCATCCATCAGCAGAAAGCAGTTGAATAAATAGTTTCTGCAGAGTTCATGGATCCCCTATATGCCACCAACTGAGGGAGCCTGTACTCCATAGATGGTCTATCCTGGACCGTAGCGTTTGGCAGTGTGTTAGCGTGCTGCACTAAATCATATGGTCACCTCTGAGCTTGTTCAACAAGCACACTTAAAAAGGGTCACCAGATCTTTTCAGGGACCTGTAATTTGTTGAAGCCAGAAAGAGCTGAATTTGAAAAGTCCGGCTTCCCTGCTGTAGAGATCAAATCCATTGTCTGAGCTGTGTTTTGTTAACTTTGTACATAGGATCTTCTTTAACAACTCGGGAGACACAGCTGCTCTTTACATCTAGAAGTGAAAGAAACGAGTCTGAATGGAATATGTGGGCTCTGCTGAAAATGAAACATTTGCTTCACTGAAGAACTTGGGGCTCAGCCCTGCATGTGAAACTTCCACCAGAGCTCAAAGTGGAGGGAAAAAAGGGAGAAAGCTGTATAATTTGTTTGAAGTTGTCAAGCACACAAAAACTGGCTAACAGATGGGAGAAACAAGAAGAAAAAAATCTTAATTTCTCTATCTAGATTATTAGTTAGTTGACTCAAACAAAAGAAAATGAAAGAGGGGGTTGTCAGTGTTTTCTGAATCACCCATATTTTCCTGTTTGGATTATGTAGTTACTCCTGTGTTACCCATCGAGGAAAGATGAGAAAAATCTGGGTGTTTGATCTGCATGTGCTTTTTTTTTTTTGTCCATAGGGAATCTACTGTTCTAATAGATTTAGAACCTATATTTGATATTTCCAAATCCTTTGGGGAAGCGTAAACAAAAGGGCAGGAATCACAAAGCACTGCCTAAGGAAAGAACTCTCTTTGTGTTATATGTAGAGCCTCTTAATTCCATCTACACACGAGTCTGTGAATTCCCCCTGAATGTACTGGTTTGCCTCTAAGAGCAACTCAAGATAAGAGACCCTGGAATATAAGGGGGCAGTTTTATAAAAGAATAATCAGCCAAACAAATCCATTTGACTAATTGATTTTTTTTTCCTTCTTTGCCTCCTGTTTGCACTTTATTCTTACTTTGAAACATTTCCCTCAATACGGAAGAAATGTTAAATGCTGGCTGTTGTCACCACCCAAGTATAGTTTGGGACATATTTTTGCAACTAATTGCTGATATGTGAGGATCAAAGGTAAAATCATGGCAAAATTCCCTAAGAATAATCATAAGATTAGGTTGTTTCACAGACGTTATTTTAAATCCTAGCTATACATAGGCTGATTTCAGGAAGGACATCACATGAATAACTGGAAAACCTTGCAGAAAGCCAAACTTCATGAGTGTTTCCTTCTTCATTTATTAGTTAACTGAAACCAATGTTTAGAAATATTTAGAAATAATTCCTATTTTACAAAAAAAGTATCTATCCCCCATGAGCCATCACTTACGTTAACGTTCTCCCAGCTATCATCCTTCTGCTCT
The DNA here is from genome assembly GCF_017311325.1 of Ursus maritimus. Taxonomy (NCBI): domain Eukaryota; kingdom Metazoa; phylum Chordata; class Mammalia; order Carnivora; family Ursidae; genus Ursus; species Ursus maritimus. Next base: position 21,336,375 of record NW_024425119.1, read on the forward strand.
CCCAATGTTGTTTCAAGTCTCATTTCCACTTTCCTGCCTCCCCTGCCATCACTTAAAAAAAAAAAAAAAAAAAAAGAAAAGAAAAAGAAAAAAGAAAACATCCATTTTATTTCAGGAGAAAATGTTTCTTTTACTTTGTTCATTATTTACAATGAAGTCAGGGGTATGTAATAATATGCAGGACACAAATAGAGTATTTTTTTGGGGGGGATTGTTTCTGGATTTCCCTCCAATTAAATGCAAAGCCATCAGCACCACTCACGGCAAATATGAAATCTAATCACTTAGCACATTATAAAAACAAAAATGTTTCCCCATATTTCATGAATTGACTCACGCTCTTCATATTTTATCTTCAATAGTGTATGCATTTTCCAGCTGGCTAAGCTGCAATCTTTCTGCGTTTTGGACATTTGTCACTCTATTCAGCCAGGCAGGAGAAGCCCCTGTGTAGCAAGCTCCTTGCACTGCAGGCAGAGCATCTGTGAAGGAGTCACTGACATCTGATGATTCAAATTGCAGAAATGATCCAGGACAAATTATGAACGTCTGGGTAGTGCCCAAAGATTTTGAGCTGAAATGACTTTGCCCTTGGAGCCTTGCAGATTTTGGTGAACTCTTGGGGCCACACGCTTTCCCATGCACAAGCCTCCACAGGACATTGCCCCACAGGTTCTGCTCTCCCTCTCCGTGTCAGTTATCATTCTGGCCAGTGGAGTGCCAATTTAGCTTTCCGGGGCCTGAAATGAAAAGGAAGTGGTTCAAGTTTTAGCTTACAAACCCTCAAGGCAATTGGAGCTTTCTTTGAAATGTAAAACAGTCTTCTATCAAGCACTGCTTAAGGCATCATCCAACTATCAAAGTCAAAGATGATTTGATAGAACCTTACAAATCCCCGTAATCTATGGTAAGTAGTAGTAGCTAAGGCTTTGGCTCTGTGTTTGCACGTAGGGCAGAAGCAGGAGGATAATTTATCCAACTTTAGGGTAATGAAGTGTTAACAAAAACCACATGAAGCTATTATTACAACCACAGGCCACAGACTGCTAAGAGGGTAAACTCTCTGGAGACGTACCTATTTTCAAGGAATCGTTCGTTCGCATCTCGTCTTACCTGAAGGCATTTGCTAAACACAAGGTGATGCAGCTGAAAGACCATGATTCATTAGCCCTAATGAACAATGTTGAGCATATTGTCTCTAAAATATAACCTGCTGACATTGATATATATGTACTTTAACTCATTCGTCCCAACTTTATTAGGTACATATGTCTGCAGCAGACACAAATGAAACATTCTACAACTAGGCTTCAAGCCAAAAACTAATTTATTCTTTAATGTGCTAGTGATTACTTGGTGGTTCCTTGAGCAGAGATGACAGGTCTGAGCTAATGGAGTTGTACTGTAAGTTAATATAAATCATGACAGAGCAATTAATTACAGAAACCACTGCAAATCCCTTTGTTAGTTTTCCCCATCACCAGAAGGATTTAATAATATTCATTTTGCTAAGTTCCAGTGACATTTACAAGTCTTAAACCATTTTTAATCAAATCAATATCACTGGCTGCTAAATTTAGTTGTGCTTTGCTTGCAAGTCCTGGAATACATCGATACTAATGTTTCCTACCTTCTGTTCAAATGAATCACATTGAATACCCATATTTCCTCTTCATTTGTTTACATTGAGTAATTGGGATCTGAAAAAAAGTTAAGACCTAGAGAACCCTGACTATCAGCAGGAATGAATTAGCAGGTAGAGGAGGAAATCCATAAATCAGTGATTATGCGTGCATCGTTGTATCTAATGTCCTTCATCAGTTTCCCCTTATTGGCCTCAAAACATACTTTCACGATCATGAAACTAGATTCACATTTCTGTAGACTTTTTCTGGTGTGGCAGGTTAAAAAAAAGAGAGATGGGATTGAGACACTGGGGCAATCCTTTCATAACAAAAGAGCATGACACCCGCTCAAACACCACCTCAGCTGAGTCTCTGTGCGTTCTTTGTTCTTTAGACGGCTACAGTAGACATCTCTTTTTTAAATTAAATAAGTGGAAATCAGTCGGTTCATATGGATGCAGAAACGCTAAATCATCTCTGTAAAGAATAATAAACAATTCTTAATCAGGAATTGATTGCATTATAGATTTTTGGAGCAAAATAACCTGCTGTTCCTGGATGGCAGTATTGCTGGATCAATATCAAGCTCTTTTTTGTTGTTGTTGTTGTTTCTTTTTTTCTTCCCCTGTAAAATCTCTATCCTTGGAAAGAATACCGCTCCCGTAGCAATGTGCCTTGCACATATTCAGTAGATTTTCTGTGCGTGTTCTACCTTTTTTTGCATAATTGCAGATTTTCATTGACTTTTATTGACCTGCTTTCATCTTGACCTGTGGTGTCCCTGAATCTGCACCTTGAAATGTTAGGAAAGCATTCTCCCCAGAAAAGTCACCGTGGACATGCTTTTGTATTTGTCATGCTCCCGAGGTATTCAGCACTCCAACCTTTCTTCCGCGATCATTTCTGTTCCTTTTTCCTTCCTTATCAGATTATAAACTCCTGTAGGACAGGGGCCTTACTTTATCCATTTTTTCTCTACATTGTTGATACCTAGCAAGGATATTTTTACATGATATTGCTCAATAAATGTTCAGTAGCCGGATGAACATATGCTCCCCAGATGGAAGAGTGAGGAGCGTGTAAAACTCAAATTAGTTCATAAAATCACTTGTAAGAGCTGTAGAAGAATAGGGCGGATGCAGGAAAATGCTGTTAACCTGGGAGGGATGTTTTAGGCCTAAATTTCAGAGGGCAAATCAATTCCATGAAGGCTAGCAAGGAGATGAGCTTTTGAGGGTAGCCCCGCAGCTAGGATTTAGAAGCCTATGGTATCTGTGTTCTTCTGTAGCAGTCCAGCCCCGTCTCATGCTTCCAGCCCTGGACATGGATTTGTGGAAAGAGGCCTGATTTGAGAGTCAGGGTTTGAACCCCATCCCACTTTTGAGCTTTGTGACCTTAAGTGAACCCAGGTATGGTTTCTGACTTTGGAGAAGGCATGTCAACCTTTCTGAAACCCAATTCCCTCAACTTTGCAGTGGGGAGAAGCAATGCCTCTGGTCTAGAATTGTGAGGGTTAAAAGAAATAGTGTATATGAAATTGGCCAGCACAAATAGTCTCTGAGTCCTACTCCCAGAGGGCTTGTGAATGGCTATCATGGCAAGGAGAGAACTTAAACCTTTTTAAGCTGTGGGACACGCATGGGAAGAAATGGGTGAGTAACAGCTTTCTCCTCGTGTTATTTACTGTTGTAGGATCTGGTTGCTGTGAACTTTTTATCAGCTATGGGTCCTGATGGGGGGCCAATTCCCTCTCTCTTTTCTAGGGAAAAAGATAGTATAAAGTGTATTGCTTTTCACATGTATCAAAATCAAGCATTCTGGACACCATACCATTTAAGAAGGCAGGTTGGGAAAGTTATTCTTGAAATCGAGCCATGGAACCCTTCAGATCTCTTTGCAACAGGGAATTTTAAAAAGACCCTTCTCCTTGTTTACTTGGAACTGTATTCTGATACAGTGGTTAAGGAATTTACCTGTACCTGAAATTTTAGATCGGAATGAACTGGTTTTAAAAATTGCAATGTATCTCTAGGAAGCTTAAGTGGTATGTAATATTCCCATGTGTAAGGAGACAGTACCAAGTTTGTAATTTTTTTTAAGGAAAATACAAGACGTGGCAAAATAATTTCTACTATTAGTACTATTTCTACCTCGATTACTAGTACTACTAGTACAGCTACTGTTGTTACCTGCATTTATTGAGTGCTTGCTATGACTGTTATAAAATTTTCTCATATTTTAACTCATTTATCCTCACAACTACTCTCTGAGGTGTGAACTATGGCTAGGAAAACTGAGGCATGTTTAGTAAGTAGCAGGGCTGTGATTTGAGTGTAAGCAGTTTGATTCCAGAGTCTGTGCTCTAAATGGCCAAAGTCTTGAGTTTGGAGATTCAGGTTCCAATCTAAGACCTTTGCCTAATAGCTACATAACTCTGTAAATCCTTCTATTTCCCTGGGCCTGAGTTATTTCAATTGGAAGATGAGAATAGAAACAATCAAACCTTTGGTCCTCACATGGCACAGTGAAATGACAAAAGGAATTAGAAGGTGATCCCAATTATTAGTTTCATCTCTTGAATAATATTAAGGAGAATCAAAGTCCTAAACCTGAGTGGGTTCCAGGGCATATCTCTCCCAGCCCCTTACTTTCTGTCTGTCTCCCAGGTCCTCCTGTAACTCTGGGGTAAGGCACTTGTCTTTGTTTCAGTCCCTTTCACTCTTTCCTTGACCACTGTCTGCCCCCAGTGACTTTCTACACATTCTCCCAATTCTTTTCACAAAAAATGCATGAACAGAAAAGCTAGATCTCTTCTTTTGAGTGGGACGGGGGTGAGGGGGTGGGAAGCTAAGTACACAAAGAGGAAACTTCTTCAACAGATAGGAGTGGACACTGAATGGAAGGCTGATGTTACCTTCCAGTTCTGTGGAGGATTAAGAAAGGAATTGATGAAGCAAGAGCAGTAAATCTTAAAAATAAGGGTCGGGATTTATCATGAGCCCTCCTCGCTAAGCATGATTTCTTCCTTGCTTTGTGACACGCTAGATAGAGTGACAAGAATGTGGTAGGCAGTTATACCTAGACTGGATTCTCATCTTGTTGAGGGTAGAGATTTCTTCTTCCTCATTGCTGTATCTACAGGGCCAAGTACAGTGTTGGCAGATAGCAGGCACTCTGTAATATTTGAGAGAATAAATGAAGGAAGACAAACTCAGAGTGGGCCTGCTGAATTTGAATTTTCATCCTAACAACTGACCTTTCCATTCCACGAAACGAGCTATTTAGCAACATTCTCTAGCATATGGATTATCTCTGTCTATGGCATCCATTCTTCCCCCATCTGTTGAGGAATTTCATCCTCTTTCAAAGTCACATGAGGAGGCCTTGGTATATACTCTACACATGGTACAAATGATATTTTATTAAAAAAAGATGTAACAATATCACCTAGATTTGCCAAATGTCATAAAAAAAAACTTAATTTGGAGATCGATTCTTGTTTTTTCCCCCCATTTGATAGAATAGATGCAATAGATGATATTAATTTGGTTCCCTGACACGCACAAAACCTAGCAGTATTCAGTATCAGACTTGTTTGCTTTATTCTTAAAGAATCTGAAGGGAGTTGACATTTTGTTTCATTCATTCACAGTCTCTTTTTTCATATCTAATGAACACACTCCACAACAATGGTCCTCAGATCTCCGCCATCTGCAGGGGACAGCACACAGGTCATAGGCTAAGAACAACACCACATCAGTATTGAATAAAAAAGTGGAACTTCAAAGGCAGAGCTGGCTATGAGGTCTATGCTTTCAAGACCTCGTAGCTAGTTCCTCCTGTTTATTATTTTTTGTTTGATTGGATGATAATGTAGTATGTCATTCCATGGTCCATGACCTGTGGTCAATTCCCTATGGAGGAGGCAGATTGAGGAATATTTTTGTGAACATATTTGTCCTAGTAGGGAAATAATAAAAACAAGAAGGGTGGATTCAAGAGATGCCTGCAAAGAGGGAACAAAGTCCTTTATTATTGAGCAAGATGATCTTAGGGGTTCCGCCACGAGTCTTTTTATCTAGATGGTGGTAATGATAATGATTCTGTCTGTAAATAATGCGGGCAAGAGGGAGATTTTTGTTAGTTTGTTTCTCTCTCCCTGGTGCACTGCACTGTTTTCTCTTATCATTGCGGTAGGCAGGTCAGACTCACCCCTATACTGCCATGATTAGAGTACGTTTCTACCTCTGAATTACCAGGGCATCAACTTTTTAAAGTGTTGAGCTAGTGAATTAAGTCTTAATGGAAAAATTTTCTCCTAATATAGGACCTCTCTGGGCTATGAATAATTAATGTCAATTTATAGCTCAAGGGATGCCTCAGAGGAATCAATATGGTAAATTAACATCCCCCCTCAGCCCCCTCCCCCAACAACAAAATCTTTTTTAGGTATAATTAAGCCTCAGGAAGACCTATACCCTGTTTTTAAAAAATCTTACATGTAATTAACATTGGTTTTACTTTTATCGTATTTTACATTTTATTAAATATTCTTAAAAGCTAGAAGCCGCACAGAAGTGGTCCATGTTCTAATGGACCTATAAATTGAATGATTAGGAAGATACAGCTCTTACTATCATGGATGAGACTCTTGTAAGGCAGAGAGAATAAAATAAAAAAATGCTAGGATAAATATATTCTGAAATAATTCTCCTCTTGCCCTTCCCTCAGCTTGTTCTTAAGAAGGAGATGGAGACTGTTGTTCTCTGAGGATACATCTACATGTCAAAATAATGCCCAGGCTTTTGATGATGATGATGACAATGCTGTGACACCAACTTTTATGTTTGGGAGAGTCTAATCTTGATATTTCAAATTTTAAGTCATGCCTGGACAGGACTCTTGCCTGTTCTATAGCATATTAGACAGGACTAGGGATTCCATTGACAATCTCTGTTCTGACATCTCTAAATTTCCCATTTGCCCTGGTCTCTCTGCATTCGCCTGAACATTGCCCACTCTGGCCAGCCTCTCCTTTTCTAGCAATCTCATCCATCAAGGGAACTGTCAATTGGGTGCCTTTGAGGCCTCAGGCTTGCTGAACATGTTCTGAGGACAATGTCTATCTGTCACATATCATTAGCAATTTTCCTGAACCCTGTGGTGAGGGAGGAGCAATTCTGGCCTTGGGGAAAGTACAGAGAATCAGAAAAGAGCCTAGGATATCTAGCAAGTCTGATTTCTTGTGCTGAAGTTTGTACCACACCCTATTGTCATCCTTTCATTCTAAAAAGATATTGTTTCCTGTACTGAGCTAGGATTCCTGCCCTTAAAAACCTTTCTCATTAGTGTGGACAGATAGACTTCAGAACAAATTAATATGCTCTTTTGTTAAAGGAACTCCAGAGAACCACAGCCAGGGGGATAGTGGGCACAAGGGAGTGTTGGGGAAGGCTTTTACAGGAGGTGTTTGACTGTGTCTTTCAAAATGAGTTGATACCTGCTGGGTGACAAGGGCCTGGGCTATTCCCTTCGGAGAACAGGGGCAGTGAGGGCAAACATGGGGGAGTGGAGCCCAGGCTCAGTCCTGAATCTTGGCAGAGGTTAACTGCTTGCTTCCTCCTGAGCCTGAAGTCTGGACTTGAAGCTGGAAAAACTTCCAGGTCAGAGGCAGATTTCTTTGCAGGCCTCAAAGTTATCTGTATCCACCCAGACCTTCAGATCTTTCCAGGAGGCGGTGACTCCTAGGGTTAAAGAGATCCCTTTCAGGAGAGGAGCTTTTGATGACTCCTATCCGGGCTTCAGTTTAGACATGTTCAGGTAGCTGCTGTCCACTGTCAGCTGTGCTGGAACATTCTCTCCAGTCAGTGCTCCCTCTTGCTGCTAGGAGACCTGAAGTTATTATACTTGCATGCCTATTTTCTGGAACATTGATGACTAAGAGAATTGAACCTTCCTCTACAAACAACATCTTTAAAAAATTGTGACATGATTTTGTAAAATGTAATCCCCAAGAGACAGTTCTGTGGTTAAGACCTTCTGCTGGAATTGACGCCTGGCAAATTTTTCTGGTGTCTGGATGTCTGTGCTGGACAGCTCACATCTGCATAATAGCGGGGACCCCCCTTCTTTCTCCAGAGTCCTCCCTACTTATCCTGGGAGTTTCCAAAGTTTCCATGTTCTCACAACAGTCTGCCAGCTTCAGTGCCATGCGCCTCTACTCCCTGCCCCCTCCCATCCGCTTTCCCTGGGAGCATGGGTTCTAGAAGCAGACCACATACCAGCTGTGCAACTTAGGCAAGTTACTAACCTTGTGCTTTTACCTCTGCACCCATGAGACCAGGACAATATGTTTATTTTGAAGGTACAGCGAGATATTTCTAAGATATCTAGCATGACACCTAATACACAGTAGAGCTTAATAAATTTTAGTTTAGGGGCACCTGGGTGGGTCAGTCAGTTGAGTGTCCAACTCTTAATATCAGCTCGGGTCTTGATCTTGGGGTCGTGAGTTTGAGCTCCATGTTGTGCTCCATGCTGGGCGTGGAACCTACTTAAAAAATATTACCTTACACAAATAAACAAATCAATGTTAGCTGGTTTTTTCCAACCACTGTTTAAACTATTGCTGTCACAGCCCACATCCACCACCTGCAGAGTTTCTTGGTCAGGTCCCTTGCTATGTAGACCAATGTCCATACTCAGGGAGCAGCCTCTGAAAGTTTCCCAAGTGACCCACCCTTTGGGGGCCACGATGTTTATTTTCATGACTTTGTGCCACACAATCGTGCCCTGGACTTGAAGAAGTCTGACTTTGACTCAGACTTCTAGAAAGTCCCTCTTGAAGAGCTTCTGGTCTTTACTCCTCTAACCAAAGGTGTTTGCTTACACACAGTTCATAAGCTTTTACCTTCCATTTTTCTTGTTAACTTTCCTGGCCCTTCTACATACCACTGTCTCCTCTTTCATCCTTTAGTTAGGAAACCAGAGTTCCCATGAGCTGTGTGTGTGCGCATGCATGCATGCGTGTGTGTGTGTGTGTGTGTGCGCGTGTGCGTGTCTGAGAGAGAGGGAGAGAACTGGGGTTTGAGTGTGGGAGGGGGATGTGGAAGGAGAGGAGTGTGATTTGTGCTAGCAGCTGCCAGCCAAAATGCAGTAATATTGATGGTTCTATTATGAGAAGATCCAGTTGGCACCATACAGGTTTTTTCTCTCTTTAAACCAGATTCTTAGAACAGAGATTTCTAATCTTTTGGAATTGAGATGGCAATTATTTTGAACAATACTCTGTGCTTGGCAGTCTGAATTTGTTTTGAAATTTATTGGAGAATTCCTCCCCATCCCAGTGATGTGAGAAGCATTTTGGGCAGTCGCATGTTGCCTCCTCAGAAGTGAAGGATGAGAGTGACATGGAGAATCAGAATATGGAATGGTGTCATCAGACTTCATGGACATAGTTGATGGACATGGCAGTATATCATGACTCTGTAGTCTGGGAGGGTGACAGTGACCTACAGGGATGGGCTGAAACACTAGTATGGGATGAGTGTTGTTATGTGGTTCATTCAGCACATGCTGGACTGTTTAATCTAGAAGCCCCTATCAAATCTTGAAACAGACAGTTAGAAGTTAAACAAATAAATGCCTTACCCAATAGTTGTTATGAAACTTGCATTTGATTTGTTTAATTTTGTAGATTCTCATTTTATAAAGTTCATTCACCCAGAGGAATAAAACAATTAGGTTAAATTTCCAAGAGAGGTCAACACTTAGGGCCCAGGGACCTCGTCAGCAAACTTAGATCCAGATAGAGACAAGAGCCAAGGCTATTTCCTATTCTTAAAAAATAATTGAAAACACAAGTCTTTGACCATTAAATGTGTAAATGGCTCAGCCATTTTGGAAAACAGTTTGGCAGTTTCTTAAAAAGTGAAGCCTACGCTTTTCATATGACCTAACCATTTTAATCCTAGATGTTTACTCAAGGGAAATGAGTCTAAGTCCCAATAAAAACTTATATGTGAATGCTCACTGCTGCTTTCTTTGTAATAGCTTCAAACTGCAGAAACAACTCAAATGTCTGTAAACAGGTGGATGGATAAACAAATCATGCTATATAATGGAATACTGCTCAGTAATTAAAAAGAATGAACCATTGACACAAACAACAATATAAATTAATGTCAAAATAATTGTACTGAGTCAAAGATGCCAGACCCCCACCCACAAAGACGGTGTGATTCCATTTGTGTAAATTCCATAAAAATGTAAATTAACCTATAGTGACAGAAAGCAGATCCATGATTGTCTGGGATTAATGGAGGGTGGGGCAGGGAGAAGAAGGGGGAATCATTAAAAAAGGGGCAGGAGGAAACTTTCGGGGGTGAGGGATATGTTCACTATCTTGAATGTGGTGATGGCTCTGTGGGTGTATGCATATGTCAAAGCTCCTCACGCTGTGTACTTTAAATATGCAATCTACTGTGTGCCAGTCGTGCCACAATAAAGCTGTACAACAACTCTAAATAAAAGCCAGCTTTTAATAATTTTTCCATTTCAGAGCTACCTATCAGCAAATGCTATTCTCCTGGCTCTTTTAATTTTAATTCAGAGGATCCTAAAAGCTTAGCTTCTATCAGCATGACCCATGCGAGTCACGCTAAAAACTGTTTCCTTCACTATCATAACAAGAACAGCTGCATTCACTGAGAGCTTTTTGTTGAACAGGGATCTGCCAATGCTTCACTTACATGATCACATTCAACGCCCAGAGAAACTGTCCAGTGTAGGTCCTATTAGCTCCATTTTACAGCAGAGGAAATCAAGGCAGAGAGGTTAGATAAATGGTTGAACACAAGAAGACAAGCGTGGAGTGTCCAGATTCAAAACCACAAACAGTCCTACTTGTGGGCTCTTTCTCCTTCACCAGTAGGTCATAGCTACACATTTATGTGACAGAGGCAAAGGATTAATGCAGCAACAGGGCTTGTTTCTGTCACCCTGGAGCTGTTTCCCATGCTCTTTGTTTGGCTTCCTGGCCCTCTGTGACACTAATTCTTTGTTTGAGCTTTTAATTCCCCGCAGCATAGTCTCCCTGCCTGCTTTCTAGATTTCCTCCTGCCCTGCTCATCATCCTAGATTCTGAGCTTGTTGCCTTTATGATCTTCAGTCCCTGCCCTGTGCAGGGGGTCTTGTCTGATGACTTACTCTGCTTTGAATAATTACACCTGCCGGATTCCTCAGGTAGAAGTAATCTGTGGACCAGGAAGGGATAGATCCTGTTCAAGATCAAGACATGTGTCAAATCTCTGCAAGGGATACAGAGTAAAAGGACAAGGTAGACAGACAAAATAAAAGGGGTCGGAACAGGAGATCGGCAGGAGTTCAGGTAAAATGCATGAGGCAGCAGAATGCTAATACTAACTTTTGCTGGAAATCCACAGAGCAGGAGGGCATCCGTAGGCCCTGCTGAGTGCTGGGCAGGTAGACCTGACAGGTAGAGAGAGCAGGGTGGACAGACCAGCCTCTGAGGAACCCCTGAGACAAGTCCTTCAGGAGGCAAGCTGTCCACCAGTGCATCTAGGAACGGATGGCCCCAGGCCCTGGGCCAGCTTTGCCTGGGTTGACAAGGATCTCCAGAAGGCCCTAAAAATATGGCTTCACAGTCTTTTCACAGTTCTGCCAGTCTCTCAGATTATTTTGGACTCTCTCTTTTTTTATTTTTAATCAGTAGGAGAAAAAAGAAAGATGACAATAAAAACCATATGGAGGCCTCTTCTCTGACTGAAACCCTTTGATCTTTTCTCTAAATAGAAGAAAGTAACCTTCCCACTCTGAAGGCATTCCAAATGTTTTCCAGCCTCTGGATAAATAAATATCTCAGGTAAATTTAATACCATGCTTCACTCCTTCATCGGTTTGTTCGAACACTAACTGGGCACTCACTAAGTGCCAATATCTATGCCAGGATCTGAAGGTACCAAGAAAAATTCCCAGTTGTTGCCTACACTGAGTCCACAGTCTATTAAGATAGTTAATAGTGAAAAGTCAGTGATAGCGAACACGAGAATTCTGGAATCCTCAAGAAGGGACATTTAGGCAGGGGTGGGAATAAGAAAGGGAGGTAGAGGTTCAAAGGAGCTTCCTGAAGGATGTGACACAGGAGTCTAGAAAAAAGTCATTTCTAGTTTTCTTAGTGACTCAGAAGGTTTCTTTTATCGAGCTGGGAGACTCTAATGCCTTGTTTCTGGAATCTCTTATGTGTATTTTTTTAAAACTGTATAACAATAGAACTTAAGCAAAAAGAAAACTCAACAGGTTTTTAAACATACACTTAAAGCGATTTCCTAAGAATAGTCAACATAGAGAACTTGTGATCCAGGAACCTGGAATGTTTTCAAGAATCAACATGTTCAAGGGTGATGGGTAGATTAACAGCTTTGGGAAAACGGGAGTGTTCACTCATTCGTTCATTTTCTCATTCACTCACTCAATCAATAAATCAATATATACCCCTTGCCAGGTGTGGTATTAGACACTGGGAATTCAGAAATTAATAATTTGCTTACAGGTAGACAGTAAACATTTATTAACCTATAGTTTATCTTTATGGAAGATATTTATCCCCTTCCACAATGCTCACAAGTAACTATTGTCAAAGCCAGTCTACTGTTCTAGATTGTTCTAACCCAGCATGATTTTTCACCTCGGTTATTACTAGAACAATGCATACTGACAGAAGGACCCTGGCATGTGGATACCCATTTTCTAAATGTTTGTGAAGAAGCAGTAGAAATAAGATCTAATGGACCAAGGGCAAATCTATAGTTTTGTGTGTAGAAGATAATAATCACTTTGCTTAAGATAATAATCACTTTTAAAAATCAGTTTTAACGAAGTTCTCTAAATTGATACCCTTTCTGAAAATCTGTTGTACCTTTCAGATTTAAAGGGTATATCCACTCCATTGTTTAACTTAGGAAGCTGTGCTGCCAGTTTTATGATTGTGAGTCTAGTCTTAATGCTCTATGCTAATCTACTATATACATCAGGCTGGAAGCTTATCTTGACAGGAAAACTTGGAGCAGACCTTGTGGAATGATTTTGGCATCACATACTGAAGTGGAAAATATTCACAGGCTGCAACAAAGTCTGGCTTGAGCTGCTGTAGGAAAGGCAGCAACTGGCTGGGAGACAATTAGTGTAGGAAAGTCCTGGGCGCCTCTGTGAGAGGCCGGCAGGATGGTACTCTACGCTGAGAGGGGGCAGGATCATGGAATCATGTGTGTTTTCACGAGAATTGAGAGGAATAGCAGCTATGCGAGCCAAGTTAGAAAAAGAACACAACCACTGAGCCCTTCCATCATGGTCTTTCTCATCCAAAACTCTTCATGTGCAAAAAGAAGATGCCAAGTGAAGAAAGAATACTTCAGGGGTTTTAAAAGATGAAGCCTAGAAAAACCCTTAGGCACAGGTGTAACTGCTTAAGTGAGTTTTTTGAAACCAAAACAGGGCAGAAAATGCCCCTCCGTTTGTCTTGGAAAGGTTTTGAATCTATTCTGTAACAATTCTAGTAAAAATGTAAGTGCTTATTTTTCTATGTATGGGCCTGCTTCGTGAGAAATGTGCTTTTTCTGTTTGGTAGGGTGCTTGGTTTCGCTTTTAATATCCTTGTAAGCTCCGAGGTTTGTCACTGAAAAATATTTAGCAATGCTGATTTCTAGGATGAAAGACAATGGTGGTATATATATTTTGACTTGGTGTTGAACAAAATGCCAGGGACTTGGTGACTACCTCTTGAGTTGCTGTGACTGGTTGTTTGTGTGGCTCTCTTGGAAAAATGGAGAACTCCTGACTGTTTTCTTCCCCGACCCAGCAGTCTAGGGTAATATGAAATCTAAGTCAGTATGGAAAATCCATTTTCACACTTCCTGCCTCCCCCAAATAGAGAAACATTTATAATAAAAGAGTATTCACAGAAGTTGATCCTATGGGTTGAGTCACAGATTATGCACAGCTGAGGAAGGCTGAAGCAGCTCCCCAGCCACACAACCATAAGGAAGAATGAATTGTCCATATGCAGGGTTGTGGGGAGAGGAGCTGTTGTGACCCTGCCTTCCCCGTTACGGATGAGGGGATGCATAATCCAGAAGGAGCTGAAATATCATTCAACTGTCAATTCCTTAACAGCAAAGAACATGCTTTGCCTAGTATGGTGTCTGACACATAGTATGTGGTCATTGTTAAACTAAACTGGGTTAACATTCTGGACTCTATGAGGAATATCAAATATTGAATGAGCTCCATACTTTGAAACTAGGGAGAGGCAGAAACTATATAAGGGGTATTGACTGTTTCAAGGAGAAAAAGGAAAGCGTCTCTCAGGATAACATTTGCTAGAGGACACCTCTGAGATGTTGGTGGTGCTTGATGGCCCACAGGAACCGTGGTGTTCAGGGAGGGCACTTCCAGCACAGTGTAAGTGGGAGGAGCTACAGTTCGGGTGCCACTTGAACGGGAAGTTCAAAATTACCCAACAGCCAGTGCTGAAAATACATATTAATGCATTAATATTAACTGTTTGACATTGGGCAAAGCCTACCAATCACAGGCAGCCCTGGCCAGCTCTAAGCTCTGCCCTTCAGCCCTCAGAGTTTGCCTGCATCTGATACCACTGAATACCAAGGAAGTGTTCTATAGATAATGTGGCAAAGTACCACAAATGCAGTGGCTTCAAACCACGTAGATTTCTTTTTTTATGTTTGTGGGGATAGAAGTCACAAAATAAGGTGTCAACAAGACTGTCTCCCTTCTGGACAGAGGCTGTAGGGGAGAATCCATTTCCTTGGATTTTCTAGCTTCTGGAGGCTACCTACATTCTTTGGGTTATAGCACCTTTCTTCATCTTCAAAGCCAGTAGTGTGGCATATTTAAATGTCTCTCTCATTCTCTCTTTGTTTCTCTCTGACTTCTGCCTTCATCATTATATCATCCTCTCTGACTCTTTTTTCTTATAAGGAAAAAACGAAGTAAGGACCCTTATGATTACATTGGTGTACCCAGATAATCTCCCTATCTCAAGGTCCTTAAGTTAATCACATCTGCAGAGTCTCTTTTGCCATGTAAGGTAAGATTTTCACAGGTTCTTGAGATTAGGTTATGGACATATTTGGGGGTGGATCTTTACAGGGCTCTGCTTGATAGTTACTCTCCTTGGACTTCTGTTACAGCATTAATTCATGATACACTGTGGATCCTGGAGTCCTAAAGAATTTTATTTAAGATTTGATCAGAGGTTAGCCAATTAGATTCATTTCACATTTTAGTGAGCCCATATACAAAACATTGTTAGGTGTCCAATAATTATAATACTAAAACAACCATGTAGAATGGAATCTTGAGTTTTCCTTCCATAGACACTGACAATCATTTCCGTAACTGCCGAAATTAATGCATTAATCCTTAGAGTCTGAAAAATGCTAGTCTGTTAGTTAATTGTTAAGACCTTAATTTGGTGAGGGCTGAAACGGAAAAAAGTAAGATGATTTATATATATTAAAATGTTGCAATACTTTAAATATAAATGAAGGTTTTAAGAATTTACTGTACTTTCTAGTTAACATGTTAACCTGCCAAAGTTTTATGGGTGCTGGTAGAAGACATGAGACTCCTAGATAGAGACAATGGATAGTTTATCACTTCCAGAAATGGCAGTAGCCAGAGTGTCAGCATTTTGCACTCCCTGAACTCTAATTCCCACATGCCCAGCCAAAGACAGCCAGATGACACCTGCACACTTAGTGGGTTGTGTTACATGGAATAAATATTGAACTTAGGGAACTTGAATTTTTTATAATGGGCAGTAAACATGCCTGTCCTCTGCCCTAGGGGGAGACATTCTCTAGCTTTCAAAGCTGTTTCTTATACAAACATTCTTAAAAATACAGTCTGGAACAAAGGCAGTAAGTGCCTTGTTCATAATACATACAGAAACTTGGGAGAACCATGGAGAATTGTTTCCTAATGAAAGATAGACCAACCTTTATTTTTAAACACAAATCTCTTTAGGCATCTATACCTGAATGTTCCATACAAGCCTTAAATTTCTCTTAAATTAAAATCTTATTTTACCTTTACTAAACTCCCTTTCCTTTATTCCTCTTTCTTAATTATTGGAACAACTACCTATTCAGATTTTCAAACCTGAAACCTGGTATTTATTCTAGACTCTCCCCTCCTCCACATACATATATAACTGTCAAGAGCTATTTTATCAAGTCATCTACATCTCTTTTTTTTTTTTTTCTCTTTGTCACACCTATAACTAGCAAAGGTCAGGTTTTCCATCATCTTTCACCTAGACCATTGATTTCTCAAGGTGGGTCCATAGAATCCATGACAAACTTTTCACCAATTTACAATAAAATGAAAACAAAAAATTAAAAGGTGAGTTTTGCATGAATCCACAATTATTAAACTAAAAGACATGGACTTTTAAAATCTGTAGTTATTACTTTCCTATTTTTTTGTGTGTGTGATACAAAAACTTTTATTATATATAACAAGGAGAATTAATCTTTAGAACTCAATGAAGAATTAGAGTAGTTAGTGAAAGGGAGCATAAGGGGGTTCCTGGGCTATGGGTAATGTTCTTAATCTGAATGCTAGATACATAAATGGGTTTAGTTTGTAAAAATTCATTGAACTGTCACTTATGAGCTTTTGGCTATGTGTATTTTACATAAGTAAGTTTCCAAAATATCCTTTATATTATGAGATCATTGTGATGCTAGAGAGTAGTGCTTTTGTAAAATTCCCTTATTTAGCATAACAAAGCTCTTTTAAAAAGTTTTTAAATAAAATTTAATCCTTTGTCAAACCCCTAGATTAAAAAAAAATTCACTGGCCCAAATCCCAAATTCCGGGACTCTCAGAAATCATTCCTAACTGGGTTCCCTACCTTCAGGTGCCTTCACTTTCAAGATATTTTCTGTAATTTTGCCCATGACTATTTCTATGATACTCCTTAATAGGATTTCAGGGACCTTCACCAGGTCACATCTACATGCTGAAGGGTGCATTTCCATTCCTGAAGTACATAGGTGAATTTCTTATCTTTCTAACTTGCACTTAGATTTTTGAACATTTTTTTTAGATTTAATTTTTTTTTTTAATTTGAGAGAGAGAGAAAGCACGAAGTGGGGCGTGGGGGTCAGAGGGGGAAGCAGGCTCTCCGCTAAGCAGAGAGCCGTATGTGGAGCTCTATCTCAGGACCCTGGGATCATGACCTGAGCCAAAGGGAGATGCTTAACCAACTGGGCCACACAGGAGCCCCTGACTTTTGAACTTTTATACACACATCTCTTTGTTCCCAAACCGCATAGTTATTACTTTCCCTCCAACTCTGTATCTGATAGTGCCTACAGACAATAGATTCTTACACTTCTATATGGAAATGCATTGACTGTTTTTTCCCCCACTGGGTTATGAACTTCTTGACGCCAGGGACTGTTTTATTTCTGAGTGGGCCTAGCATATAGGAGATGCTCAGCAATTGTATACTAGATGTGTCTCTTTGCTATTCCTCGTATACAGATGAATCATGAATCATATATTACTGTCTTTTACAAGAAGGGACCTTGTTTTATTTGCTTTTGTGCAGAACCTCTTTGTGCAAAGGCACAGTGCTTAATAAAAGTGTGTTGACTGAGTAAAAGAAGAGAAGAAGGAAAGGAATTATTTTCAAAACCTGAAGCTTTCAGTTTTTTACTCTAGATTGGCTTCTAAGGGAAAACCTCAGGACTGAGGCTACTCCTTGGCTATAGGACATCAAGTCTTCTTTTATTTGATCTAATTTCAGCAATCTGTACTCAAAGCACAAACCCTACCTCTAAGTCTTTTATTTCCTCCATTTCAAAAATGGAAGAAAACTACAGTGAGATCAACTAAAAGGCAGTCAAACTTTTAACCCATGTAATACCTTGGAAAAACAACTTCCCTACCTGCCAAGGTTTTGCATAGACCACAATGTGCTCTTGTGCTCACATTTTCCCTTCACGGAGAAGGCAGGAGGAAAATGAGCTCTTTTTTTCCAGTCCAACAGCATAACCTGGCTATTGTTATAACCAGAGAAGTCAGATAGTGGGGAGCCCTAAGGTCCATGTATTATTCAGGGTTCTCCAGAAAAGCAGAGTCAGTAGGAAGGATTATATATAAAATTCATTCTCTCTTTTTCTCACTTTCAACTCAGGTTGTCCAGGAAGGCCTGCTGAGAAGGTAACCTATGCTCAAAGACTTGAAGGGGAAGGCTGTTCTTATGGAGAGATAAGTTAATCCAGTAGGTTTTAATGTGGCTTCCTTTCAAGAAGCAATGGCTTCTCAATAAGATAAAATCCCGAGCCTCTAAGGTTTTGCACTGGAAGGAATATTTTATGATCATTGATGGCTCTTTGAAAAGCCAGGGGGAACATCTGGATTGTGGATGATCAGAAGATATTCCTTCTGGTGTGAAATCTTAGAGGCTACCCAGCATCAATACCCATTGTCTCTCTGAGATTAACTTCTAAAAACTACTGGAGTTTTGCAAAATACAACTTGAATTTTATCATTTTTATCCTCAAAAATATTTAACGGATCTCCATTTTTTTTTTAACAGAAAAAAAAGGATCATAATATAGCAGTAGTTAAAAGTCCTAGATGCTCAGGTAAATTCCTCTGCCAAGTGTTCAGTTGTTAAGACAGGTGCCGCTGAGGTTCTGGTGCTCTGGCTGAGACCACCTGGTCATGGCCTCCAAAGTGGCAGGGGTGAGCAAAGGGCCCTAGGACTCTACAGATCCTGGCTGGCCCATATCCCCTCCTCCTGCACCATACTCACAGCTTCCTCACCACTATCAGTCTTGAGGCCCCTGGAACTAAACTACTAAATACTACCTATTTATTTCAGTACCCCAGAAAGCCCAACACGGCAAGGTATAGCCCTGTATATCTCCTTGCACAACCCCGTGGCTCATCTCTCTCCAATGCCACAACAGTTCCACTCTGTCTCCTGGAACTCAGAGTCAGCCATCAGCCAAAATCCCTTATGTCCTCAACCTCTTCTATGAACATTTCTTTTACTTCCGAATCCCTGTCACTTCACCTCGTTAGCTGAGGAACTGGTTCTCCCTTTCCTCTTCCTCTTTCAACTGATACCTGTTTTCTCTCCTTGTTGTTGTGTGGAGGTAGGTTAGATGCTTTTCTTGCTCCTCATTGCTACTTTCAGGTCTTTTTCCTTCTTCCCGATAATAAACCCCAGCTTTGTGTCTGAAGTCATCAAACCATCAAACTACATACTACCATCTCCTTGCTGTTGTTGTCTAAGGCACCCTGGGCCACTCTCCCTAATTCCTTGAACTTTTCATTTCTTGGCTTATTGCCACTGAATCCAGCATTGTCTGTCATAATTTTAGTGAATTCATTATTCTTGCCAGTCCTTCTACTCCCTTACTTCTCTTAGCCTCCTTTGCTCTAATGATCTCATTCTTTACCTTACCTCAGTCATTAGTTCCCTGGCCACAGCCAAACCTTCATGATTACTAAAAATTGCAACCTCTCTACAATTTCCATTCAAGTTCCCACTCTCTGAACACCGTCTTCTAAGTTTCCAGCTCATTCTCCATTCGAAAATTCTTCCCACCCCATAGGTTCTGACATTCATTAATCTTATCATCTTTTTACTTCCCCCTCATGTTTTCATATCCCTTCTTTCTTAGTTTATATTCTATGGTCTGATGTTGGAACAGTGTAAGGAAATAAGGTCAAGAGATATTTACAAATATTTTTTTAACACTAACTTAGAGAAGAGGTCTATCACTGTCTGGGAATAGGGCAGAGGGAAACACTCAAGCCTGTTCCCAGCCAGTCTTCTATTGTCTAAGAATCCCATTTTAGCTTTAAACTTGTACATCCCACGGAAGAGAATCAAAGCTTGCCAAGGAACTGGGTCCTTAGGAGGCAATTTAGTGTTCCCTGATACTCATATATGCCACTCAGGGGAGGAGTGTATCTCACCTCTTTCCCCACATGGATCAGGTTTCTAACTATGTGCAGTCCTCCTGAGGGAATTCTGCTAAAGGCCTTTCTCCAGGGATTTAGTAAAATTTCAGGGCTATTTCAGTGTCTCTTGTGGATTTAAGTTGTTGGCTGTTGCTCAGTTGTCTACCCTTGAATTTGGCTTTGGGAGTTAGGGAAGGCTTCACACGAAGGAGGCGACATTTGAACTTGGCTTTGAAGGATTAATAGGATTTTGCGAGAAGTGATGGAAGAATTCTAATGGGCAAGAAAGATAATCACTGGCAACACTTTTTTTGCTTCATAATATTTAGGAAAATTTAGATCTCTGCCCCTATATATTCATACATCATCTGTTTATGACTAAAGTAAATATGATTAACTAGATAAAACCCAACTTTGTAAATCTTCTTTTTTATGTGGAAAGTAAATATTTTTAAGGAGGAGGCTTGATTTATTTACATTTTTAATTAAAAGAAAATTACAGATAAAAGATGCTATACCACTCATCTTCCTAGGAAAAGAAAATATTGCAATGTAATTAAAAGGACGCCTCAAATTATAATTAGATTTCTAATTTAATTATGACTAGAATACTTCATCCTTATGCACACTGACACCTTGTTGATACATAACCTTTAAAGTATTTTTATTATATTTACTCTAAGATCTTAATCTGTGGACTAAATAAAATCCTTAGATTCCTAAGAAGTATTTGAATTCAGCATGGAATACAATATGCTATTTTTTTTCTGGAAAAAAGTACTGTGTTTTAGAATTCCTATTTGACCATAGCTGACTGTTAGTACAACTTCCAGCTGAAAAACATTCTAAGAATCTCAAGCAGCTTTAGGTTAATATAATAACAACTTTCTTAGCGAGAGAACATCCTTGGATTCATACCTGATGGAGTTACTATCTTTCAAGTTGAAAAGACTCCAGGAATTCCAGTACATATTCAGGAACTACATTTTCCAGAAGGAAATATCCTCTTATGGAATGGCAAACATATATGTTTTATATATACAATATAAAATTGTATTATAGCTGTTTGATGGAATCTCTTCTGCAGTGAGCGCTGGTTAAATAAATTTGCTATAATTAACTTCCTGTGGCACCATTTGACACTTTTTACAGCTTAGAAAACAATAACTTTCACAGTAAAAATGATTTATTTACAGCATAATATGCCCTGATATAAATGTTTTGATATAAAGATCCCCAATATGTAATTATTATTAACTTGATTTGAAAAATATTACATAATAAAAACTATTTGAAGAATTTCCACTGTAGCTTATCTGGTGTTGAAGAATGCCCTTAATATAAATTGAAGGTCTTTATTTTTGAGCCAAAATCTGAATTCATAGCTTTTGTGGAAGTCTTTATTTTAAAATACTTATTTGTTAATTAAATAATTAAATACATATTTTATTGAAACCTTATCATGTGCTAAGCAGTTCCAGAGTTTTGTGTAGCATATGGTGGCTCTAATTTAACCAGTTATTAAAACTATCGGCCTTCATGGCAGGAAAAATAAAAGGCTTGCTTTTAGAAACTCGTGAAGAAAAGTACAAAACAACAAAGTTTGATCATCTGAAATAGACTCATTTTCATTCTACTGAGTTTGAACTTACATGCCTCACTTAGCCCCTCCTTTCTGAACCAATTTTCACCAGACAACTTCTCCTAGATGAACTGAATTTCTACAAATGGCCTGCCTCTGTGGTCCTCTGTATAGGCAAACCTCTCATTGAAGTCCTTATCTCTTTTGAAGGGACTTCAAAGGTCCATTGAAATCCAAAACTTTCCTTGAAGTTAAGTCAAGTTTTGCCTGTTTTAGGGCTGCAGGATTTCATCCAGAAAAGCCTAGGTGGTTAACAAGGAAAGAGCATGTTAACCTGGTTGGATTTCATCACAAGTGGAATTTGGTCTGACAATTTTGGCTCTGTTAGGGGGTTTAAAGCATATTCAGCTGTGGAAATGATAAAAGGATTCCCCTACCTGGTTTTATCGCACAATAGCTGAAAGACCAGCAGGTATTTCCAAGCATCTTTTAGTGCACATCCCAAACTGCTACACCAGCTGGATCTTCAGTGAATGAAATCACCCTGCTGTTAAAGCATTTGAATCCCAGTCAAAGTCGTTGACAGTAAAAATCCAGGTGGCTATGCAAATTGGTCATTTCCTTAAATAGTAATTTGGGTTTCACTAGGTGAGCCCTGCTAATAATGACAACCAACATCTGTGTAGCGTGTTTCAATTCACAGAATAACTTTTATGTGTATTATCTCAATTAGTCTTCACTACAACCCTGTGAGATAAAGAAATGGAAATTCGGAAAGATGAAGTGACTTGCCCAAGGTTACACAGGTAGTATGTGGTGAGCCAGGATTTGAACCCAGACATTTGAAGCTCAGACACAGTTGGCTTTTCCTCAGAGTAAAAGTGACTGCTAGTGTGGATGATTATGGATTCATAGATCTTGATTCAAAGAAACAAGAGCTCTGGCTTTGTCTTCATGGGGAATCCTATTTCTATAGGTCCCTTTGTGAAAATAGGATAAGTTATATTTTGAGCTCTGGGCTCCTTTTACTACATCTTGTTATTTTTTCAAGAAAATCTGGAAATTCAGATTTTCGTGGACCCCATCCCAATTTTTAAATGCTGACAGTTATGTTAGTTTGAGTCATTGCTCCCAACTCTTCATCCCTTCCTGAGAGTAGAATTACATGTCCACAGCCTTTACCCTTTACCATGTAACTCTTCAGGGGTTCCCAATAGAACAGATAGAATATATATCACTTACTGCATTGGTTTGGAATTTGGTCATGTGATTTGGATCGCCCAGTGAAATCTTGGGAAAAAGTGAGCTGGGGATTTATGAAGCACCTTTTATTTTCCACCCACTTTCACTCCTGCATTTACCTTCAGAAAGTCTCCTTCCTCCGTCCTAGACTGAGGAGATATGTGGAGCAGCCTGGAACTTTAACCTACAGATGGCAACCAAGCTCAGTCAATTCCCCAAGATGCTTATGGATTCCTGCTGAGCCCAGCAGAGCCCCAGCCAGCAGGCAAGCCTATGAGTGAGAAGTAAATGTGGTTAAGCCATTGAGATTTGAAGTTGTTTGTTGTGCAGCAAATCTTGACCAATTTAAACATTAAAAACAAAACAAAACAAAACATTGCAGCCCAAATTAAATAAGTCTAGAGAATGTATGCAGCCTGTGGGCCACATCCTGAAATTTGTGCAGTGGACCTTTGGCAGTATCTTTGCCAAACCTAGCATTTAGATCTCTGAGGAAAAAAATGTATCAAACATTGGGTGCATCTAATAGTTAGAGAAAAGAGGCTGTTAATTTAAGCCTGGTACCTAAACAACCCCTGTGCTCTTTTCCAGAAGAGATATAAAACTAAGGCATACAACTAATTTAGATGTGGGAGTGAAATGAGAGATTTTCCTTGTCATTTACTTGGATTAACAGGATCAGCCTACATTTTCCTCTCTCAGCATTATTCTATACATATAAGGCCTATTCCTTGGAGAAGGAATTTGTTTTCTATCATCGATGTTTGTTTACAGTCAGAAATTTTTAGAGTCCCAGAGAAAAGTTAGAAGATTTGGACCTATATTTAGCATTGCATCCTTCCTCACTCTGAAAGAGGAATCTTAATTATGGAGAGAAATATCCCAGGCTTACTAGGTCCTGGGGAAAAGCAGTAATTTATTTTACAGAGCAAACATCACCTGGGGAATTAAATAAAACTTACTCTCTACAGAATGCAGGAGACAAACAGCATAGGCAGACACCCGGCGGAGAGAATGGCAATAAGCTCCAATTGTAGAGATATAAGCTTGCAGATATGAACTTGCCATTGATAAGACTGAGGGAGAGAGGGTACATCAGATCTGGAACCAGTTGTCTCCCCCCAAGCAAAGCCTTCTATACCTAAGACTAGAGCAGTTGTGCACATTGTCTAGTCTGGATATGACCAGGACCTTTCATCTGAGCTGTTTCATTTTTATAAATGTTTGATATTATGGTGAGGACTAAGAACACACTTTTGCATAAATATACTCCTTATTGATCACGCTTAGCTTCCCCAGGCTAATGCAGCCTGTACTTTCCTAATCTTGGAGCAATAGAACTAGTACAAGAGTCAATTCCCCTAACTTCTATGTGAGTCATGCTAACAGGTTCTTAGACCAGTTAGCAGGTGTATCCTGCTATAATTGTTTCATTTTTATAGTGATAATTGCCATGAAGGAGAAATACAGGGTGCCGTGAGGCTGTATTATTATAGATCCCAACTAGACTGAGACATCAAGGAGAGATCACTAAATAAATGACATTTAAATGCACTTGAGAGAAGGGTGAGTGGTAGTTATCCTGAGAAAGAGATGTGGCTGTGGGGTTATATAGAATGTAAGAGACAGGGGGAGAAGAGAGAGGAAATGGGGGGGGGAGGGAAGGAGAGAGAGAGAGAGAGCGAGCACTCACGTGCGCTCATGCACAGAGAGCTGCAGAGAATGAAAATATTTGAAGCTCTGTGCTAGTATTTTTTTTAAGGGGGTTGCAAGT
The DNA here is from genome assembly GCF_017311325.1 of Ursus maritimus. Classification (NCBI taxonomy): domain Eukaryota; kingdom Metazoa; phylum Chordata; class Mammalia; order Carnivora; family Ursidae; genus Ursus; species Ursus maritimus. Next base: position 21,360,631 of record NW_024425119.1, read on the forward strand.
TTTGAAAAAATACCCCATGAGATGATTCTGATCTCTTTCCTATGCCCAATTTAGAAACAACGTTTTATGCCATGAACAGAAAAGAATATTTGAAGAGGTTAAATATTGTTGGATGAAGTGTGAAGTAAAAATCAATAAGTATTACAGTTAAGAGCCTGGAAATGAATATCAAACAGACCTGGTTTAAATCACAGCTCCCTACTTACTAGCTTTGTGACCTGGGGCAAGTTACTTCTTTAACCTCTCCATTTTTTTTTCCATCTGCAAAAAGGGAAAACAATGTATATATCCGAGTCCAATATAAGGACTAAGTGAAGCAGCAGATGTAAACTGTTTAGTGCTGCGACTGTCAGATTGTGAGCAGTCAGGCAATGGTAGCAGACAGATCCAGCCAGTTCTGTGGATGGCTGGACCTCAGGGCACCATGAATGGGAGCTTGAGTGAGTGATAATATTATATTTGTAAAGGTCTAATCTGTGTACATAATCAACTCATTTATTAAGAATTTGAACCTACCCTTCATGTTATTTTATTTTCTCTTTGGCAGGTGTAACCATTTTCTAGGACTGCTGTAACAAAGTACAAACTGTGTAGCTTAAAATAACAGAAATGTGTTCCTTCACAGCTTTGGAGGCTACAAGTCCAAAATCAAGGTGTTAGCAGGGCAGTGCTGTAAGACTCTGGGTAGAATCCTTCCTTGCCTCTTTTTGGCTTCTGGTGGTGGCATTAAACCTTTGCTTGCATATCAGTCACTCCAATCTCTGCCTCTGTCCTACCTGGCCTTCTCCCCAGTATGTCTTTGTCTCTTGTCTTCTTGTAAGGACACCTACTATATTGTCACGATGACCTTATTTTAACTTGGTTTATATCTGCAAAGACCCTATTTCTGAGTAATACTACATTCAGAAGTACTGGGAGATAAGACTTCAACATCTCTTTTGTGGGGCACAGTTTAACCCACAGCAGTTGGTGAGTGAGTGGTTATAGGACAGGCCTGTTCACTATTGATGGAGGGGACTCTTTCTGTGGTAGGTTGAGGTTTCTAATCATAAATGGCCCCATTCTTTTAGTTCCTAGAGTTCTAGACAGGCCTGGATTATTAAATTAGGGTTCTAAGTCCTTAAAGTCTATTTTTCTCAGTTCTAAATGTCTTCTTGAGGATAATCTCAGGCCATGTCAAAATTTTCTTATCTCTTATGATAAAGAAAGGGGGTTGAGGAGATCTATACACTAAGAGAAGTTAATCATTTTTAAAACTAATTATGCTGGAGGGAGGATGATATAAAACAATCTATTATCTTGACTGTAGATTCTTAATGTAGCTCATTTTAATGGGTATTATTGGAAGGTTCATGATCTTTTGGTTTTTTTAAGATTAAGCCTAAGTTATAACATTGAACTTTCCTGCTTCAGTGGGAACTTCTGCCCTCCTGTATTCTTTATTCCATCAGTATGGTGGGGTTCGTATGTAGAGTTTATAGTGATGAGGTAGATACACTCTCATAAAGGAATGAAAATTGATTTAGGATTTTTAAAATGAAGGGATTTTCCCCAGGCTAGATAATATTTAGAATACTTTAATCATATGTAGAAAAAAAGATTTCAGACCCACAGTGAAAAAGACAAAGGGTTTACGTACTTTTTTTACTGTAGGTTGTATATCACTAATATATACTAATGCATATTACTTTTGTAATGTTAAATACCCCACTGATGTGCTCAAGCCCTATTGTCTGATGATGGGAACCTCCCTATCTGCCTGGCCTGGTTTAGCCACAAGTAAGGATGGATGAAGACAGAGTAATGCTTTCAGTTTACTGCCACATCATGGCAGGAAAATTTGGGGCCACCATTCAGGAAGCAAAGAGGGTAACTTGATTTCAGTCCATTCCACTTGGTGTATTAAAAATAAAATGTCTCCTTCAAGTCCTCCTCTCAGGCAGAGTCTCATTTGACCTCAAACAAAAGGGCCAAGTCCTTTCTCAGTAGATTAGAGAGACTTATATTTAAGCTGGGGATTTTCACATGTTATTTATTCTCCCTCAGTGCAGATATTTTACTGGGATGGACACAGTGACTTCAGTTGAAAAAATGGTTACAATCTGTGTTTCCTTAGAAAGGAAAAATCATTGCATGTCAGGAGCTTGGAGATTTAGTCCCTGGGCAGAGATTTTCCCAAGGATTCCCCTATAAACATAATATGAGAAGATAATACCATTCCAGCTGGTCAGCTGCATTGCCACAGGGGGAAGATTTGTTATCCTGGAGACTTAACCTATGGGTCTACTAGTTTACTTAGCTTGAAAGTTTTAAAGTCAGAAGTTGAACTCTGGAAGGAATGGTAATGATATAAAAATACATGATACAAAAATATATAAAAGTAATCACTGTTGGTTTAGGAAAGAAAGAAAAAGAAAGAAAGAAAGAAAGAAAGAAAGAAAGAAAGAAAGAAAGAAAGAAAGAGAAGGAAAGAAAGAAAGAAAGAAGGAAAGAAAGAAAGAAAGAAAGAAAGAAAGAAAGAAAGAAAGAGAAAGAAAGAAAAAAAAGAAACCCAGCCTCTTTACCTAGGACTTGAATTCTCTTTATAGTTGTCCCTTTATCCCAGCCATTTAACCTCACCATTTTTTTTAAGAGCCAGATGAATGAAAACAATGTAAAAACAAAAATATAATTACATTTGAGGGGGGGATTTGGAGATTAAAAGTAAAGGAGATAAGACAGTATAAAGAAATAAAAGTAAAACTAAAACTGGAAGGATTTCAGTTTAAACAATGGAATCCATGAGAAATTAAAGGAACAATATTAACAGTGAAATGAATAATCAATAGAGCTAAGATGTTTAATTATTTAGAAAAATACTATTTTTTTTAGTAAAAACAATATTAAACTATTAAGTTAGGGGAAAATTAGGGGAAAAAAACAGAAGATATGTATGAGAAAAACTTAAATGTTGACAAATCTAGGAGCAACTTCGAGTTTTTAAAATGCTAAAATACAATTTCAATAAGGAGAATGTTGTTTTTAATTTTTAAAAAAAGCACAAATAAGAAGGCCTAAGGGACATATGGCTATTCAAATTTCAAACACCAACTATCACCAAAAGGGGCAAATGGAATCTTTGAAGTAAGGCAACTACAGATGTTCCACTCTGTTGCCCTCCAGAGGGTGGGAATTCCTGAGGGGTTCCTTGATGGGCCTTGGGTCAGAATTTTTAGAAGAGAAGACTGCCTTGGGCATTGGCCATTGTCCTTTATATTTACTAGAGAACATTTATCTTCAGCTCCAGGATTTCTTACCTGCTATGTGTAAGCAAGACTGTTGTTATTTTATCATTGGTATTATTGATGATGTATGTCATGGCTATTGTTATTTTTATTTTTTATTAGTAGTAGCAGTGTTGTATTCCTGTTTTATAGGTGAGAAAGTGAAGTTGAGAGGGGTTAAGTGACTGATCACAGATAATATGGCAAATCAGTGGCAAGGCAGAGCCCGTGTGCCAGGAACTCCAGACCCCCAGGCTAGAAATAAGGTCTCTGACTATTAACCTAGTGCTCTCTTCACAACAGCATGTTCCTCATATCCGATACAGCTTCTGTAAGTGTTGAAATTAAAGATCTCAGAGAAGAGTAATGGAAATGTTATAAGACTTCGGAAATAAGAGTTAGTTTAGGGGGATGGTTGGAGAGTTGATAATCTATGAAGGAGGTTAAGCTCCTTCTCAAATACATGTGCAAGTTCCATTACCAGATTCTGATACATTATTTTGGACGTGAACCCCTTTCCTGTATCATTATAATGGGGGCCAGGCTATGCCAAAGCAAACAATTAGGTGACATTGTGCATCAAGTCATCCTCAGGCCCCTTTCTGCTCTGTCCTGAGTCATCAGCTGATTTTACCTTTCACCAGCATGTTGAGAGGACACAAAAAGCACCTGAAAAAAAGTTCCTGCTGGATATAATCATCCAAGACCACAGATGATTATGGTTGAACATATCATATGCTCCTTTCATTTCTCCTCTCTTTTCTGACATCTTTGGTCTGCTACTGGATTCTGGCCCTTTTCTTTTTAGTGTTTCCCTGGGTCAACATTCCATTTGGCACCTGTAGCTCCAAGAGAGAGACAAGGAGTCAATTTCTTTGGGCCCAAGGAACATACAATGATCAGGTAGGCATTCTCTGCTCACCGTACCTCTTGGCCAAAGGAGAAGAATCAGAGCAAGTGCACCCCTTCCCATAAACTCATTCTCCCTCTCCTTCCCTCTCTCAGCATGATTTACCAGCTCTGGGGAGAAGACCAGCATTCACAGGATTCTGAAGTAATAGGAGAGGTATGTGGAAGCACATGATTTGCTTGGGAAAGTTTTGAGTTTGCTTTTTTTGGATGCAATCTCAGTTCCTGAAAGAAGGAATCATGAACTCCCATATCTTTGCAGCCGAACCTATCCAAGAATTTCCCTTAACTGAAGTATAATTAAAAATAGAGTCCAGTGGTGTGCAGCCAACTTTAAAGACCAACTCACACAGTAGCTTTCCCTGGGATGAGCAATGGTGAACAATACTTATCACAGGGAAGCCCAAATCTTGATTAGTAGCCAGAGAATAAGTCATATGTATCTGAAAGATATTAGGGGGTGGGGTGAATTTTGTTCTAAGTGTTGAGCTATGGTTTGGCTGGTCCAACATCCTCACACTATCTAGAGTAAGGTTGCTAGATTTAACAAATAAAAACACAAGATGCTTAGTTAAATTTGAATTTCAGAGAAACAACAGATTTTTTTCTTTACTTATTTTATAACTGGAAGTTTGTACCTTTTGATGACCTTTGCCCATTTTCCCCACCTTCCACAAACAACCAAGCTGTTCTCTGTATCTATGAGTTTGATTTTTATTTTTTAGATTCCACATATAAATGATATTATATGGTATTTGTCTTTCTTTCTTATTTTATTTAGCATAATGGCCTTAGTTCAATCTATGTCATTGCAAATGGCAAGATTTCCTTCTTTTTAAATAAATGAATAATAATTCAGTTTTATATCTGCCACATTTCCTTTATCCATTTATCTGTCAGTGGACACTTAGGTTGTTTCCAAATCTTGGCTATTGTAAATGATGTTACAATAAACATGGAGGCACAGATACCTTTTCAAGTTAGTGTTTTTGCTTCCTTAGAATAAAACCCAGAAGTAGAATTGCTGGATCATGTAGTTCTATTTTTAACTCCTTAAAAAAAAATTTGAGGAACCTCCATACTGTTTTTCAGAGTGGCTGCACCAGTTTACATTTCCACCAACAGTACACAAGGGTTCCCTTTTCTCCACATCCTTGTATTTAAAAATATAAATACATTCCATATGTTTCATAGTACATACTTACACTAAATAAATACTTGCTGTTTATTGGAAATTCAAATTTAACTGATGTCCTGTAATTTATCTGGCAGTCCTCATTGGAGAGAACCCCAGATTCATCTGGAATAACTCCCAGATCAGAAAGCAGGTGACTTCACTGAAGTCAGAGTAGGAAACCTGCTAGCAGAGGGGACACTAATGGAGAATGACTGTCCTATTTGGAAAATCACCTTCATCCATTCAAAAGAGGTTGAGAAATTTTTCTTTGATACAATATAGAACTCTAAAATATTTTTTCCACTTCCTTCCTTTTCTACAATTGATTATCCAATAGTTATTTATTTATTTATTTATTTACTTATTTATTTATTTTAGTTTTAGGGTGTAGTCTTATTCACAGAGACTTTGTACCCCTTGAACTTCCAGCATTTATACTGCTTGTTCTATGACAACAGAGTCTCCTGACACTATATCCCTTCCTCTTTCAATCATATAACAGCCAGAAAAACCCAAGGACTTTGGATTTTTTGTTTTCTGAAAAATGTGGTACGTTTGGAAGGAAGCCACTTTAGACCTGTTTTTATTTTTCAACATACCACTTTTCTCCTGGGTGCTCACATCTTTTTTCTTTTTCTTTTTTTTTCTTTTTAAGAAAATAATTTTATTTGGGGTTTTATAATAAGGCGAATTGAATGTTTGTTCATTAGTGGAGAATATCTAGAAGAAAAGTAAGGGGATCTGGGGCTTAGTAGAGACAGATAGACAAGGGAGTCATCTGAGAACCTTGTGGGAATCATGAGAAGGATGGAGATGGGTGTTATCTAAGTCATCGAAGAAAGATGGAGGTGGATACTATCTTAGAATGTGAAATAGCAGGTGGTCCATTGTGGTTAGCCATTTTGTGGAACACAAAAGAGAATTTCTTTCTGGAAGCACAAGACTCAGATAAAGAATAATGTGGGCAAATGGAAACTAAAAATATGTTCTCCTATTTCTGGTTGCATGCACAGCACTGATCTTTCAGTTAACGAATGTTTTCTATACTGGTTGATAAAATGTATCAAAATTAGCAGAGCTTCAAAAAAAGAGAAGGAAAGAAAAAGGGAAGAAAAGGAAAAGTAGGAAAGGAGGAAGGGAGGGAGAAAGAAAAGGCAAGAGAGGAAAAAAAGATAAAAATTTACATTGTCAAGAGTTTTATTCCCTATCATTCATTATCAGGTAGCACTCTATTCATGGAGACTTATTGTCTTGTGGCCTTAGCTCATTCCTAGAGAATGTTCTTCATTCAGCTAGTTAGAAAAAATGTCAGTCTATACAAAATCAAAAATATATTGATCTCAAATAAGTACTTTATTTGCACAATACTTTATAGCTGCAGAGTCAAAATGGTTTAGAAAATACATGTAATCAACTCTCCCCTCCTTCCTATTCTTATTTAATCTGATCTTTTCTAAAATAATTAATTCAGGGGCGCCTGGGTAGCGCAGTCGTTAAAGCGTCTGCCTTCGGCTCAGGGCGTGGTCCTGGCGTTCCGGGATCGAGTCCCACATCGGGCTCCTCCGCTGGGAGCCTGCTTCTTCCTCTCCCACTCCCCCTGCTGTGTTCCCTCTCTGGCTGGCTGTCTCTGTCAAATAAATCAATAAAATCTTTAAAAAAAAATAATAAAATAAAATAATTAATTCAGCCATAGAATCTCTAGGTACATATCTCAGAATCCTTATAGGAAACACCTTCTTTAGATTGACCCCTATACATGAGCTTCTCAGCTCTGCTCAAATGTAAAGAACTTTAACCTAAAAAACTAACTGAAATATCACCATACTTTGAAAAAGTTTACTAATGATACAAATGCAAAGCTATCCATAAATAATAAAAACAACAAAAAAAGAGGGAAGGAATAGAATTATAGTTCTCAAATTTTCATGTGCCTAAAAGTGATCTGAGTCTGAGTCCAGAAAAGTAGGTGACTTTGCATTGGTTGCTAGCTCCCTTTGTCTAACACAATCCTGAAGTGGCCTCAGGATGATAAGGAGTTTGATGGATTTTGGAAGGCCACTTAGCAAACTCACACAGAACCACAAGAAGCACATAGGAAGAAGGAGGGTGCTTTAGTTCTAGGGCAGGGCACGGAACTCCCAGAAGGATGAGTGTGGAGGGGAGTTTATGTCAGGGTACTAACAGCTTTTGGGAGAGTGTTAGCTTCAGATCCAGCCTTGCCTATGTCTAGTTTTGAACTGAGATCTGCCTTTACTCTGTACTCCTCTTGTGATCATTGTATTGGCCAGTGATTTTAAACTGCAGAGTCTATGCTCCCAAGGTGGCATTTTCAATGTATATGTACCTCGCCCTCCCTCTCTGGGATTCTGAAACATTTTCCCAAGAGAGTGCAGGCCCCTGGTTGAGAATCACTGTATGTAAAGAGAGTTCGTAGTGATGGAAGTGTGTGGGAACATGGGAATAGTTTGCAGGCACAAGAAAAAATGGTTATGATTTCCTGATTAGCAATGAGAAAAGCAATTTGTATAGGTGAATCAGAGAGTATTTCTATTTTAAAGAGTGAAAGCTAAGCATGGGCTGCTAGATATGTATCTTATGTCTGGTATAAGAAAGTGACTGCTCTATTATGTACCGGGCTGGGCCTGCATGGGGCATGGAACCAGAACACAACACAAGAGTCAGAGAATGAGGGTAACCAGGACAGTAAAAGAAGAAAAGGATCAGGCCCATCCAGGGTGGATGTCTTCATCAGTATCATAGTGCAATGGGGCCAACTCTTAAGCAATATGAAAATCATTTGAAACCACCTTATTTAAAAGTACGTATCGAGTTCCTAGTATGTGTGTATAAGTCACTGAGTTAGGCATTGGGTCTACAGAGAAAAAAGTGATGTCAGCCTAGTTGTGTGCATTGGACAGACCAGCCAGTTTATAACTATAATTATTCATGGGTTGTCATAACGGCATATAAGAAGAGGGAGAGAGATACAGAAGGCATTCTGGAGCATGTGTCATTTGAGCAGTGTCTGTAGGGATGACTAGAAAGTATTCAGGTAGAAAAAGGGGGAGAAGGGCATTGAGGAAAAAAATATACAAAGGCTCAGTGGCTCAGCAGAGGAGAGGGAATGTGTGTCATCTACGTGGCTTTTGTACTCGGTACATGGAATGGTGGTATGGCTATGGCAGAGCTCTTAGGGCTCTGTGGAGACTTTACTCCATGAGCCGCAGGAGCTGCTGGAGGTCTGCAGCCAAAGAGCCGGGCTGTGATTTGCTTAAGGAAAGAACATTGTGGAACAGTGTAGATGGGGGGGCGGGGAGGAGGAGAAGAGCAGCTCTAGACCCCTCCAGCTTCTCTGTGGGTGGGGAAATATTAATGTCTTGATACCCACTTTCTGGCCTTCCTTTATCCTCCTCTTTCCTTCTTACTTTTGCTGCTTTCTCTCTAGCTCCTTCTTTGTTGTCTGTTTCCTTTCCAATTACCTTTTTTTTTCTTTTATCTCTTTTGGCCTTCCTTTTTCCCCCCCCTTCCTTTCGCATTTCCACTTTCTTTTCCAGTTTTCCACAACGCCTTTATTCATATTCAGACTGATGTATTTTTGAAATTTCTTATAAAACACATTGCCTTGTTGCCATTTACTACTTCCAGAGAAAAAGGATACCACCTAGAATGAAGAGGACATTAATGGACCCTGATCAATTTCCTAAATTAATTTTCTTTTGACTCTTTTATCTGGAAAGAAAAGTTTGCCGACAAGAGAAAGGGATTTCCTAAACTCTGAAAGAACTCTTTGAATGCTGAGAAACAAAGTATAAGGACTGACACAGAATAAATCAGAGTAGGGGAGAATTCAGGTTCTATCAGTGGGAACACTCTTCCATTCAAACACCCTTTCTACTAGGGAAAGGGTAAAGACAGGGCAACAGAAGAATTGGACAGGAGATGAGACCCTGGCAGGTAACTAAAATACCTTTAATTGTCACATTTAAGGACCCTTTCATTTCCACTTCACCCACCATTAGTGAGAGTGGGGATTCCAGAGCAAGAAGAGGTAAATAAAACGGAGACAGCTCTGATCCTCCCACTCCATATCTACACTTATTTTCAGTCACACCATTTTAAGAGATAACAGATGTGATTCTGAAGTATGTTTTGTGCTAGAGATTATTTTATTAAATTGCCTGGTATTTAATTTTCATCTAACACCCCAGGACCATACAAGAGTTCTTATTTCTTTTTCAAAAATAGTAATCAACATTATTTAGATCTTGTTTTGATTTGTTTTTTATTTATGTGGCTCCTAATTTATTTTAGCTTTGCATAGCAGTGGCTCTTGAGACATCTGCTAATATATAGGCTCATTGCCTGATATGCTGCTATATTTTGGTTATGATATTAGGGGAAGGGCTGCCACTTTTATTCACTCCTTTGAGCAGTATTGAGAAGAGAGAATAATTTTTTTTTTTTTTTTGGCTTTCTCATGGGTCTAGGCAATCCATATACACCTGGCTGCTGACTCATTTTTGTTCCAGATATTTGTTTTAGTATCAGGTCAGGTTGAAAGACTTAAAAAAAAAAAAAAAAAAAACAAGAAAGAAAGTGAGAAAAGAAGGAAAATACAATAAAATTCTAGATCTGGGTGAAGTCTAAAAATAATTTATATTAGGATTAACTCTCCTCCTTACTTGAGGGCTTAGCCAGTCATAGAGTATCATTTCCACCTATTGTAATTTAGCATACTTGCTCCCTTGCCTTCTTGTACTTCGTTTGTGTGAGAAGTTTGCCCGAATCATAGTGAGTTTATCTTTCCTTAAGATTTTTATTTAAATGGATGACCTATATTTTAAACATAGAATACATGGTCTTTACACTAATCCGGAATTTTCCACATATTTGTTTTAAACATATTTAATAAATAATTAAAGTGTATTATGTACCATTGGAAGAGACTGTGGAGACCAGAAAGCTGCCTCTGACAAAGTTCTTGTGCTCATGGTGAGACAAAAACATGTACACAAGTCCGTTGTCAGGTAGGTAAGCTCAGAGCAGGTAGGGACGGTCAAAACCAAGGGCACCAGGATCTGTAAGCTGACAGCAAATGGTTTATGGGATATGCCCTCACTTCCTAGAAACATGGACTCTCCTAAACTACTACTAAAGGATAGATTTTCTGTCCTTACAACTTCTATGTATAATCCTGAAAAGGATCCCAAGGGAACACCCAGAAGAAGCTGGAAAAATGAAAAAGAGTTCAGGAGTTGGTTTTCTGGGAATTCCATGTGAACTACCCTACGTTTACTTAAGCATATTTTTATCTGGTTGAGGATAAATCACAACAGGGGAGATAAAAAAACTTTGAGGAAAATCTATTTCCAAACAATAACTTATTCTGAGCTGCAATCTGTAGAAGGGGCACCTATACTCATACTGCTTATTCTGCAGCAGAGAGTATAGCTCCTGGCATCATGGACCAAGAAGGCTGCATACTTGAGCATCTGTGCATAAGCTTAGGAGGATCTTGATATATGATAGGCTGGGGGTGGGCTGAATGTAACCCTCAATCTTTTTTCCTTTCTGCTTGGGATGACTAGAACCTAGACCAGTATTATAGACAGCGAGGCCAACATTGTAGAAAGTCACTAGAGCACCAGAGACCCAGAAATTTTAAATGTACTAGGGTGGAATTGGTCTTTGCCTACTGCAATTTCAATATAAATGGAAAAAATGCTGGAGAATTAGATAAAGTGGAAAAGGTTGGTGACATTTATTAGATAAAGAAGCTTATAGAATAGAATTTATTTTTTTGATAGAGTTGTGATTCAAGAATGAGCAATTTTAAACAAGTCCTAGTTGGAAAGCTTGGTGGAAAGTTAAGTAATGAAAACGGAGTATAATGGATAGAGAAGATGGCATGGAAGAATGTGCTAGAAGGCAGGAGCAGTGGGAGAAATGGAGATGGCAGACGTAAACAGACTTAGTTTGGCCTCAAGGCTTTTAAATTTAATTGAAAAGTAGAGGAAGGGGGACAACTGGGTGGCTCAGTCGGTTAAGGGTCCGACTCTTGATTTCAGCTCAGGTCATGATCTCAAGGTCCTGAGATCGAACCCCAAGACTGGATCCATGCTCAGCAGGGAGTTTGCTTGAGATTTTCTCTCTCCCTCTCTCCCATTCCCTCTGTCCCTCCCTCTGCTAGAGCACGTGTTCTCTCTCTCTCTCTCTCAAAAAAAAAAAAAAAAGTAGAGGAAGGGGAGAATTCCTTCCAATACAATACAAAATCCACTTGAATTCGATTCTTGAAGTAGGTCACTCTAGTATAGTGAATGGGAACTTGGGGGATGAAGTTAGAGCAGCAGTAGATGAAGAGAAAGGCCTTCAGGAAGAATAAGGAGTTTTACTTACAGATGGACATTAAAGCAGAATTATTAAATTGCCATTTATTTTCAGTTAATTTTTTTTTTCACTGTCCTGTTCTTATGTCTTCTGCCTATCTTCCACTGCCACAAAACCCAACAGTTCTTCTGGTTTTGGTTGATCGGCTCTATTTTTCAAGTAAGAAAAATGGTTGGGTAAAGAATACAGAGGAGGGTGGCTGGCGTATATTTATAAGAGTTTAATCAGATTTCATGTGTTTGCTTGAGGCATGAACGCAGTTGATGAAGAACCGTTTTAATCTCAATGAAACAATGAAAATATTCCAGTCTTAAAAAGTTAAATTTTATACTTATCAATCAAAATTAGAATTTTAGTGAGACTCACTGCAAAACTAAAACTGTTGATAGTTTAGATGTGTATTAATTACTCACATCTCCAACTGATCTGACTATAAAATTGGAAAATCATAAGGTAACTGACTGGATGATTTTAATCGGCTGATTGACTATCAGCTAGTGAAGTGGTACCTGACTGTGTTAATGACTGAGCAATAATTTGCAGGGTTTTTCTCCTCCGTTTCCAAATTCAAAACAGAAAAATACCTTATGCAAATTTTAAGTGGGACCTCAAATACATTTTGATTATTATTTTGATATCTGGAAATTTTGGAAGCCTGTCTTTGTTTTCTATTTGCCTATAAAGCAAAGGGCATAGCCAAAATCAGAAAGTATTTGTTATTCATTCAGAGATAAGCTAAATATAAAGTTCAAAAGCCATACAAATATCTCTGCAATCATATTTGGCTATTGCAAAATGAGAACTTTTTTAATCTTCCTTTTATTTTGGTCATTCTTGACATGAGAACAATGGAATCATTTTTAAAAGTCAGTGGATAAGACCTCAGCAACCATGAACTCTGCCTTTCATTTGTGTCACACGTGAAACCAAAACCCAGCAAGGTCAAGTGAACGAATCAAAGTCACACAGCTGATAGTAGCAGAACTCTGTTATGTAAAACGTTTTTTAAATAACTCTCTTGGCATTCATAATAAAATCTATGAACTCCTTAGCTTAGCACCCAACCTGTCATAATCTGCCTCTTCTTTCCTTTCTGGCCTCATCTCTGTCAGACTTTCACTTGTAATCTTTGCTCCAACCATACTAAACTACTTGCCACCCTAATATATGATGTATCGTGATTTGTATACATTAATTGCCTCCCAAGAAGGCCACACCTCCTTCCTGTTTTGTCCAACCAACAACTCCTCTTTCTCTCTGGGGAAACTTTCCCTGAAGGACTCCATGGCCCACCTCATGGTTTCTGTGGCAATTCTACATACTTCCATCATCATCTTACCCTCAGTCTGTTTTAAATGCCTCACTAGATCACAGCTCCTTGAGTGAAAGCATTAGGACCCCTTTGAATTTGTATATCCATAAAAACAATAATAATGATAACAATAACATTGTCATTTACGAAGTGCTGATGGTGAGTAGGCACTGTTCTAATTGTTTTATTGGTATTAACTCATTCCTAAACACAGTACCTGGCACAGAGACCCTAAATAAGTAGTTGTTGGTAGATTGTTTGGAATAATCCATGCGTACTGGAGTGATTGCTAGAATGCTGACCTCAATAATTCCAAATCCAGAGATCTGAGTAGATTCGAATACTGGTTGTCTAATATCCAGACAGATGGAAGTGGATGTGAGAGGCTGTCTGGCTGCCCTTTTGCAGATGTTTGAATCTATAAGTTAGAGTGAGTAAAACACACTCAAAACCTTACTGATATGGCTGCAACTATTATACGTGGCTTAGAAAAGCCTGATACTCAGGCAGAAAATCTTTCTTGTAGTAACATCATGGTTCATTATAGGAGTTATCTAGAGAAACTGAAACCATTCATGCTGGGCCCGACTCATAAAAATGGGTAGCAATTTTACACTCCCAAACTTAGGCCAATTTCTTTGTGTCTGCAAGACCTTATATATTCACTGAAATTACCAAAATTCTACTTCCCTTCTGCCCTTGATTCTTTATATTTCAGGAAGATTATGTATGTACAGTGCTAGGGAAGGTATATAAAGAAGGGTTAGTAGAATGATGCTCATGTATCATTATACATAGATCCCTGACTAAAACATCTGGTGTCATTTTTTTTTAAACATATTAGCAAATAAAGTAGAATAAAGAAAATTGTATTGTTGAAAGCCAGCATACATTTACAACATCATTCAAATGCCACGACAGCTAATTTTTAGTTGAAAAAGAAAGTGTTCAAATTTTGCTGCAGGGAACAGTGCAGGGGTTTCAGCCAGGTTGTCCATGATCCCTGCAATTGTGTGCAAAAATTTGTATTTGCATGCTTATGTTTAAGAGAGCAGTCTGAAGCTTTTACCAGGTAGTCAAAGGGATCTGTGTCTCTCATTTGATTAAGAACTACTGCTGTCAAGTAATTTCGGCCATCCAGCTTGCAAAGCTCTGCAATATGGGTTAGGAAGTCCATATTTTGAAAGTATTAGTTTCAAAGGCAAAATTCAGCAAGTTAAATAAACTGTATGCTTAGGTGGTCCCACTCAGGTCAAGGGTTAGTTAGTCATGTGCTAGCGAATTGTCTTATTTTCTGCGCTGTAGCAAAGTTACCTATTTCTCTTTTTGCCCTTGGTTCCTATTTGAATTTTGGAGATTAAAATGAAATAGTCCTAATGAAAGCATTTCCTTTCTAAATTGGGTTCCACTAAAACCAGTCAATAATTCAGAAGCTATCAGGAGGCCTTAGGGACTGTCTGTGGCAACGCAAAAGGGAAGTCTATAATGTGATGGTGAATGAAACCATGCCATAAACTGAAATTGCAGCAATTAACTGTGGTCATCATTTGGATGGTCATTCAGATTCATAACATTTATAAAACTTTGGTTGAGACTCCTTTGATAAATAAACACATCTAGTTTTGCTGTGAAGCTCTGTGAAAATTTGTTTGTGTTGAGAGCTGGTGGGTATGAATAGCCTAAAACGATACCATGGTGGACATTGTGCTGGGCTGAGAAATGGCTGAGATAAAATGGCTGAGAAGATAAAATGGCTGAGAAATTCATGTTTGTGTGTGTATTAAAAATGATGATTTCTTTTTTTTTTAAGATTTTATTTATTTATTTGAGAGAGAGAGAGAGCCTGCAAATGAGCAAGTATGAGTTGGGAGGGGGCAGAGGGAGAACAGACTCCCTGCTGAGCAGGGAGCCTGAGGTGGGGCTCTATCCCAGGACCTCCATCCCAGGACCCTGAGATCATGACCTGAACTGAAGGCAGATGCTTAAGTGACTGAGCCACCCAGGTGGCCCAACAAAGTGATGATTTCTAAAGACTAAATATTGCTCTAAGAACACAAAATCCAAGCAGTCAATAAAGGATTTTGTTAGGTAAAAAATTGATTATCCTATGTTATTAAAACAAATTATTGAGATTTTCTATTCAAGACAAAAAGGATCATCTCCCAACTTGAGAAGATAGGACTTAACTTGCCTGTGCACCTTTCATAACAGATTCCTGATCAGCCTTAAGTTCAATCTTGATTTTGTAAATGAGGTTTACTTGCTTTATGATGTGTTTGTTTTGCAGACAGTGATTTTGTGGTTTAGGAAAATGTTTAAATATTGGGTGAAATTTGCCAATATTGTTATTGTATAAGTGTTTAAAAAATACTCAGAAAAACTCACTCGGCGGAGCAGTCAACACAAAAAGCATTTCATTATGTGGTGTATTGAGAAAAGGGTCCTATAAAAGAAGGAAGTGGCTGATGGTGTAAATACTCTTTTTTTAAAAAACGATTTTATTTGTTTATTTGACAGAGAGAGACAGAGAGAGAGCACAAGTAGGGGGAGCAGCAGTGGGAGAGGGAGAAGCAGGAACCGGACCTGGGACTTGATCCCAGGACCCTGGGATCATGACCTGAGCCGAAGGCAGATGCTTAACTGACTGAGCCACAGAGGAGCCCCAATACTCTTTTTTTAAAAAAATATGAAATCCGTTTAAAATTTTTTTAAAGATTTTATTTGTTTTAGAGAGAGAGCATGAGCAGGGGTGAGGAGCAGAGGGGGAGGGAGAAAGAATCTCAAGCAGACTCCCCACTAAGCGGGGAGCCCAATATGGGGGCTCAAACTCACAACCCTGAGATCATGACCTGGGCAGAAAGCAAGAGTCAGCCTCTCAACCAGCTGAGCCACCCAGGTGCCCTGGTGTAAATACTCTTGAAGGCAGTTTCTAGATGTGTGATTTTAGACTTTGTCATTGGAAAAATGTGATGACTATGTTTCCCATCAAGTGTCTAGAGACCTGATTCAGGTTTACACCATTTACCTGAATGAGCAATGAGTTCCTTATTGATAATTTGATACCACCTTTCTTATGTTACCAAATCATCTGAAAAGCCACTCGAGTAATTGAAGTAAGCATTATAATCTCCTCTAGGATTAGACTTTGTTCAAAGATAAATAGTCAAATAGTGTTAAAATAAGGGAAGAAATTACATGAGTTCACATTCTTTCTTTCCCTTTGTCATTTGACAAATACGCTGCTTCTTGACTTCAACACTTTTAAACTAAGAATGTATAGACTCACTGATTTGGTGTACTTGGTTCAGAATTTGCTCTTATAACTGTCATATGAAGGTCTTAACCTTTTGCTAGTGGGTCTATCACATCTGAGGTTACTTATAATATTAAGAGACCAGACTCTTACAATATACCTTGAGAAATTATTTTTTTCTCCAGAGGTTACTTATTTGCCTTTTTCTAGTTTCTCCTAAATCTGCTAAAAAATTACTGAACTTTCCATTCAAAGCTGATATATTGACCCTGTTTTTAGTGATGATTTTAAACCACTTCTTTGCTCTTCTCAAGGTAACCTTGATGATATTGTTGCATTTGTTCATTATCATTTTTTATGCAGCAACTATCTCTATTGATTTGCCTGTGGCCTTTGATTCAGTGAATCACAACATATTGCTATTTGAGTGTCCCTCAATTTGGCAAAGTTTAACTATAGTGGAATGGTTCTCAAGCTACATTAGTGAATAAACCCCAGTCATTTTGTTTAATGGTGTTGAATATGAGGTGAAAATGTTACATTCAAAGTTACCTCAGGAGCTAATTATGGGGCTTTTTACTTTTTCAGTTTTTATTAATGACCTGCCGACATCATATAGTTCATGAAATGCTCTGAATGTGTACATGCTGATGATATGACCTCAGACCTAGCAAGAACTCGGGCAGTATGAAAGCATTGTGTGTTTAATTTAGAGATTTATTGAGTGATGTTCACAACAGAGATACAAATTTTACACAGAATTTACAGGCCCGCAGTTTTTTAAACTATGCAGAGCCATCCTGGGGAATTTTTATATTCGCCTATTTTATAAATGGAAATAAGAGCACGAGTAGCTGAAGTAGGTGATGAAAAGTATATCTGGGCCTTTATATACAATCTTATTCCCACATCAAATAATGTCATTTTAGTTGGTAAAAACTTCACATTTCAGAAGTGTGCTATTTCCCACTAAAGAATTTAAAAAAATATATAAATCTATATAACTTCTTTATGCCCATCTCTCTGAATGTGAATGTGGGTATATACTTTTTCCAGATTGTTCTTTTCTTAGGTTCAGTCAATTATCAAGTGGAAAAATTTCTCCAGTGACAAAGGATTTTTGAGACTAGATTGCCAAGTACAGACAGTTTTGTATTCATCCACTTGCTAACACATTTATAAGGTGGAGTACATGGGGTAGGTATAGGCCATATGTTTTGGAGTAATTTCTCAACTCACAGAAATCTTCCTTCATTGCCTCCCTGTGGAGGGAAGGGTAGGGTACTGGACCCCATTTAGTATAATAAGATGCCCCATTACTTTCCTTGGACCAAAGCAGAGGAATTGATTCTGCAGAGTGAAAGAGAAGAATAGTCTGGATGGGCAGCTTATATTATGCCTGGGTTTTCAGTACATTCTGAGTTCAGCAGCCTAGATGCTGGGTTCCAGGAGCCCCTTTGGAAGCTCGTAATAGACCCTCCTTGTGAGTAGAAGCTGTGCATAGACTAGTCACACAGAGATGAAAGGGTTGCAATTTCCGTTAGATTCCAATCCAACTAGATAACACTGGTTAAGAGAATGAATTCTGAGCAAGGTTGCCTGGTTTTGAATTCTAGTTCTGCTGTTACCCAGCTGAGCAACATCGGGCACACTGCTTGGTTTGTGTTTCTCCATCACTAACATGGGGATCATAACGATAGCTACCTCATGGAGTTGCTGAGGGTTAAGTTAGATAATACATATTAGAGGCTCACAAAAGTGACACACATATAAAATTCTGAATGAACAGTTAACTATGGTTCTTAGTAAAAAAATAAGCATCCTACAATACGAAAAGTGCTCTAGAGTAATAAGCAAGACATTCCAAGAGCATAGGAGGAGAATCCATCAATTCTGACGTAGGGAAATGGTGATTGAAGAGAAGGACTTGGAAGAGATGGCGTTAAAAATATAGTCACTATGGCACAGGTACTAGGTTGCAGGTACTGAACTGAGCACTTTAGAGACGTAATCTCATTTAGTCCTTACAACACCCTGTGAAATGGCTCTTCTGTTGCAGAGGACACTGAGACCTGGGAAGGCTGAGCAGTCTGTCCCAGTTCCCAGAGCCAGGAGGTGGCAGAGCTGGGATGCAGCTGGGATGCCGCTGGAAGCTGTGCTAGATCCGCAAGGAAGTTTAAGCACACTAATGCCCGTGCTCTTAAGTGCTGCATTGCATCCCCTTTCCCCTTGGGCGCATCTTGAAGGGATGTATGTGAGTTTGCTTGTTGAAGAGGGGGCTAGGCAGAGGGAAAATATATGCAAGAGTACAGAGGCATGAAAGTATGTGAAAAGAGTCTGGGGGAGGTCCCATGCAAAGGGCCTTTGGGGCCAGGCTAGTTTGGACTTAGGCTTGTGAATAAGGGGAGGGGGGCACTGAAGACGTTAAAGCCATCATGAAAAGTCACGTAATCAGCTTTGCATCTGAGAGAAGAAATATCGTGGACAGTAGTTGTGGATGGATGAAGGGGCAATGACATGAGAGGTGGGAAACCGTTGGGAAGATCTGAGCAAGAGATGGCGAGAGGTTGGAAGAGTAGCAGAGGGGTCGAGTGGAAACAACAGATAGGAGAAGCGTTTTGGTGGTGGATGGAACGGGGCTTGATAACGGATTGCTGGAGTACGGAGTTCGGGAGAGCGAAGCTGAGGCTGCCTCGGGCCTCCGTCTCAGTGCCTGGTAATTGAAATTGAGGGAGATGGGGAATATGAAGCGGAGGTTCCTTAATTTCCATGCATGGATTTGTGAGGTAAAGCCAGGGTTAAGAAATAACAAGACTTCTAAAGGAGATATTTCGGGGATGAGGGAGCATTTTCAGAGATTTAAACTTGACAATGCAAACTTCTATTGTCTGAAAGAAGAGTAAAGGAGAAATTAAAGGTACGAGCACCTTGGAAAATTTCCAATTGCCATTACAGGCTCTTAGAGGGTCAGTGGAAATGGCAAGCATGCACAACTTTCAATTACAGTAAAAGCTCACTGATTTGGATTAATTGGGGTAAAGGGCAGCCTGACTAAATAAAAGTCTGATTTATAGAAAAAAATTTTAAATAAACTCAGTTTGATTACTTATTTAAGTATTTTAAGCTAACTTAACTCTATTTTCTATCACAAGTGATAAATTACTAAGAATGATTTGTAAATAACATAAAAAGGGCCCAATCTGAAGGGCAATTATATTTATTAATTTGTTCATTCATTTAATAAATATTTAGTGCCCACCATATGCCAGGCAATATTGAACATAAATGATGTTTCTAAGCATAACAATCACTTTATGCTTTTAAAATAACCATTTCGCTCCTTTTCTTGTAAGTCCATATCTTGACAAGGTTTAGGTATCTGAAAATCTGGATGAATCCCCTTGTAAGCCTTTCCTTGTTTGGGTGATGAATCACCATGTAAGCTTTCCCTTGTTTTGTCAAAAGTAGAAAGATCTCCATTTCAATGATCACAATTAGTGAGGTGGAAACTTCGAGGTTTTCATGTAGCAGAGTCTCCTATTGGTCTCCGTGCTTCTGTTCTTATAGCTCTTCCATCCATCTTCCTCTCTGCCCTGGGCACAGTTTCTGAAATGTAAATCTGACCCTGTTGGTTCCAATTTTCATCTCCTTCCATCTTGGATATCGTCTACAGGATAACATTCAAGCAAGTTCTTTGGCATGGAATTCAAGACTCTGGTCATATATCAATCCTTATCTATCTCTATGTAACTCACTCAGAATTTGCCCCGAGCTTGCTTCTCATAACCTGCTGCTCCCTGGCTCTGTATTTTTGCATATGTTGTCCCATCTGCTTAGAAGTCCCTTAACATTTTATCCTTGAACTTTTTATTCATCCTTCAAAACTTTGGTCAGGAGGTACTTTTTCTTTTCTCTCCCTCCTGGACAGCATGGCATATAACTTCTTTGTTTTCCTTCTGTGATTCTGATATTATTGCATGATTCCCCTGAGCATTTGTTTATTTGTTTAAATGTTTCTCTCCTCTCCTCCACAATAAATTTCTTGAGGTTGGGGAGTCTTGTTGCTTTCATCTTTGTCTCTATGGTGCCAAGGATAGCATCAGATACAATGTAGATACTAATAAGTATTTTCTCAATTGAATTGAATTGAGTGGAGTGTTCTTAACCAGTGTGGCTTCTATCAAGATTCCTTGCCTTGTCTTTTTCCCTGGCCCCTGCTTATTCAATTTACTCTTATTTATTATAACAAATACTGGTAATCAGACAAGGAGGAAGGGGTACCAGATCAAATAAAAAAAAAATCATGTAGTTATTTCTCGTTATAAATTTGCATTGAAAGAGTACTTTACAATTATATATATATGTATTTTCTTACCTTTAGATGTAATTTTTCTATACAGTCTGCTTCCATTTTCTTAGCCCACTCGCACCACATCTTTCTATCACTGTCTCTTTATCACTGTCTATATCAGTTCAAAGGCAACTCTATAATTAGACTAGAATTTTCTCCTGAAATCTCAGTTTAATTATGTGTCATCAGAAGCTCAGAACCCCTGCATTTGGGGGTTAGGTATATTTAAATGCTGTAGTTCATCTCCATAAATTCCTGCTATGTTTGATCTTCTATTATCTTCCTCTACTGTCTAACTCTTCCAGCAATTCTGTCTTAGGGCCCCTAACAGTAAATGATCACTATGACAAGAAGAGATACAATTAATTAGATTGATGTTCAGAGAGTCCCCTTTAAGTTGTCAATAACTATATTTATATCATAATGCTGCAATTTTGGCAGAATTATTTGCTTTTTATGAAAATCTGATGAAGCAATGTTCAGATTTTCTAACATGAATCAAAAATTTGAAAAATACGCAGACACATATCCATACTCCCATGAACTTTTCTCCATTTTAAGTAGCTTTATCTTTTGGGGTTTGGGCTGGGAAAGAAGATTGATACATATATTAAGAATGGATTTTCAAACAGACTTTCCAGTCTAGTTTTGAAAAGTCAAGGCATTCTGATAAGACTTAACCGTAAAAACAGTTTAGCAATAGAGTCTACTTAAATATCTTTGATCTTTGCTGACTGATAGCAAAGGACAAAAAATATGGTGAAAAGATTTTTCTTAAGAAAAATCTAATCTACTTATCTATAAGAAAGTAATTTAGTGATTTGAGATCTAAGGTGCTACAGATTGTAGTGTGTGTGAGGCTTTAACACACACACACACACACACACACACACACACACACACACAGAGACAGGATTATATGAGAGAGTGAAAAAAAAAGATTTCTAAAACTAACCAAAGATAAAAGGAGTAAAGGCAATTCATAGTAGGTGATTGTTCTGATATTAGCCAATGCGCATAAAATCTGTGCCATATTTCTATATTCCCAGATATTCTAGAGACTGCTGTTTCGGGTGGTACATATAGGTAGGGACTTAGTTATCAGTGGAAGCCTGGTAATATTTTGCCCGGGTGGACTCCTTTTCTTATTTACAGTGAGTTAGCAGAAAATAACAAGGCATAATGGTGGATGTTTTATCAGCATCATTGTGGTCGGTTCAGAAATGCTTATCATTTTACTTGTAGCGTACGTTTTAAAAACTTTGACTCAATTTCACTTCACGGAAAAAGACACATTTAATGCTAATGAAAGGTTTCCCCTCATCCTTTACTGCTGCATGGAAGAAGTTAATCAATTAAGGAAGCCCATCATAAAGGATCATAAGTTCCACACCTGATGATGCCAAGACTATAATCGGCCTTAGCGTTTGTATTATTACTCACCAAAGCTGCATTATTACTAAAGCACATGACAGCAGAGGGAGAGAGCCCCTCACTAGCCTTTGTTTAAAGCAACCTCCAGCAGGCGTATCCCTTAATGATAGTCGCTGAAATCCCGATCAATGCATGATTCTACATTTTAATTATGTTGATACATAGTATTTTAGCCTTTTGAAAGTGCAAAAGGCATGAAATAATGTATGCCTAGGATCCAAACAAAGTCACCCTGGGCCACTTGGTAAATGTCCATTTTAAAACAGGCAACAAGTTCAGTTCTGCTGGCCTCTTCTCCTGGAGGTAGAGCCTCTTGCTAATCTTGGGAGATACTTTGGGTATTGGGATTTGATGAAAGCAAACCTGAAGGGAGCCTGTGAGTGGCTTTTCTGGGCTCTCTGTTCTGATTTTATGCCCAGATCCTGGTGCAGTTGCACATGAATGCATCGAGTATCAGGAAACTATCCTTGCTTGAGGAAGGTGATGGAGGTGGAGATTGCTTTGGAGAATTCCCGGTATGTCATGATATCTAAGATCAATAAAGAGAACATTACTTACTCCATTATGCCCTCTAATGCAATTCAACAAACGTTATTAAATGCTTCTTATGTGAAAGATCCAGGGATCCAAAGTCAGTTTGTGAAATAAATGATCATAAAAACACTAATCATGAAAATTCGTGATCCAAAAGCTCTGTCTTAATTGTCCTTGTGGATCAGCCTTTTCCCCAGTGTCTGTTAGTGCCAGAGCTTGGCTAAGCTGGTTTTAAGTCAGGTGTTTACTGCAGAGACTCATTCAGTCAGTCAGTCAGTCAGCTGAGCATCTAGTATGTGTATGTTCTGTACTAGTTGCTGAGACCGAATACAGGGGCTAGGGGAAAAACAAACATATCCTTTGTTATTATGAAGAATGAAGTCTAGTGTCATAAAGGAATGCTCAGTTGGCCAATATAACTCAACCCTTGATCAACCAGCAGTCAGATATCCATATATGAAAAGACAGATATTAACTGGCTACCTTATTATATTTACTTTCTCCGGGGGTTTTTTTCTATGGTAACTGCCTTTCCTAGACTGATCCTTTTTTTCTGACTTATACCACAGGCTTTCGTGTTGACTCTTTTTCTATTGATTCCAGCTGTTAAAGAATTCTTGACTAGGTTGGTTAATGAGTTCACTCTGCCTGGGCTTCTGTCTGTGGCTCCTGCCTTCAGCTCTTGGCCTTAGACTGTGATATCTGGCCCTAACCCCTGTCTTAGTGGTCTCTGCCCCAGGAGCTCATTGTGAGTTCTTCGGCTCATCTCTGGAGTCTATAAGTCTACTGTGACTGGGGTTCTGCTGTTGCACTCAGACAATATAGGGAGTTTATGCCAGTGACTATGCTGTTACAGATAGCTCCAGGTTGGCATATGCTCAACGTAAATGAGTGTATCTATTGTCTTCTGCCACAATGTGCAGTGCAAAAACCAACCACACCACACAACCCAGCTGCATAAAATAATACTCATTTACTTACCTCATGAGTCTGTGAATGGACAGGGCAGTTCTGTTCTTGGCTGGCAAGTCATTGACAAAGCAGACTGACTGGTTATTGCTGGGCCTTCGCACATGTCTGGGCCCAGGGCCTGGATGACTGGGCTGGCTCAGCCCTGCTCCATGCAGCCTCTCATCATCCAGCAGGCCAGCTCAGGTTTATTTTCATGGCAGTGGCAGGGGTCCAAGAAAGAGAGAAAGCACACAAGGCCCCTTGAGGCCTGGGCTCAGAATTGGGTCAGTGTCACTTTCACTGGTCTTTTCTGGCCAACATAAGTCACAAGGGCAGCCCAGATTTAAGGGGTGGGGAAACAAATCCTGCCCCTCCTTGAAGGGAGTAGATGCAAAGTCAAAAATCGGAGGAATCTGGGAATTTCGGGGCTTTCTTTTTGCTGTCAGTTTTCTACCATGAATTGGTTTCCAACTATTAAGGAGTATATTTCTCTATAGTTTGGGCTAGAACTTGGGTCAGAGTGGGGCTGTGAGCATGAAGTAGGGTGGAGAGAAGAGGTGATCAGCATGGTGCTTTGTCCATCCCTCAAATAGAGCAGCCCCGAGAGCTGTGCGAGCTGCCATTGGAGGCAATGAGGACAAGTGGGATAAGCATGGTAGAAGGTGAAGCATCTGGGGAGTACAAGGCTTCTTATAGATGTTTGGTCGAATCATCCTGATTGCTCCCACTTTCATCTTGGTTCCCACGAGCAAGGCAGAAGTTATAAGGAATATTCAGGGTGGCTTCTCTCCAGGAGTTCTGTGGAACCCTCACCGTCTGGATGTTAGATACAACCAGGAAAAGAATATTGGTTCCTGAAACTAGTTTCCCATTATAGATCCCTGAAGGTGGACAAAAAAGGTGGACAAAGCCTTTTCAGGCTTACACAAAGATACACAGGATGGGGTGGGTGGGGGTGTTTCAGATAAAGGCTAATCATACATTTGAAGGTTCTATTGCTTCTGTTTATCACGCACGCTTATTTGATTTGTCTTCAGAAATAAAAAGTCCTTTCATTTCTGTTTTTCATCCTTTCAGTTTTTCATATCACCAACTTGAAAACATAGTGAGTCAAATAATATTTCCTATTTTTCTGATATTTTTTAAAGAGAATGATTCATCTCCAGGGAAGCATTAATACAGAAAGCTTTTGCTGAGAAGGCAAGTATATTTATTCAGAATCTTGAAATATTGTTGAGTGATATGACTTGTATCACATGGTTTTTAGGATAAATGGTTTTGGACTGTCTTGGTATAGCAGTACTCTCTGGGGTTGATTTATAGTGAGTATATGATATTTATTTAATTTACTTTACTTAAGTACAGTTCATTGTGTTGCTTGTAGTTTATTTACATCTGAACACTTTAGCATTTGGTTAGTGTTTTATTTACTCATAAGAATGCATTAACTGCAAAGAACAATTTCTCCCTTGTCATCAGATGAATACATTTGATTATCTCTCTATGAGTAGGATGTATAGAATGATGGCATCTCAGAGTCAGCAGAGACCATAGTGATTATTTCACAGCTCTACCGATGCAACGACATGACAGTTTATTTTCCAACATTATGTCTCTTCCCTCCCTATTCTGCATAATCCTCAGAAACACCTGTGACTTTTATTCAACTTCTTCGACTAGCATTTGTCATGGTGTCTAAGACTTTTTAGGCATTGTTTGACAACGGAATTCTTGGCAATGAATTGGCAAGAGGTCTTATTTCACTCTCTTGGCTCATCCTCCCACTTCCAACACAGCACTGCCACCAGATGGGGGACGGAAGGTGAAGCTTAGAAAAGATACCACCTTATGTGACCCCACAGAACTTGTCATATTTCTGGCTAAGGAAGCTGAAGATGAAAGATGAAAAAGCATGAACATGCATGCGATAGTCCAGGGAAAAAGCAAGCAGTTCTTTCTGGCTGAAATACAGAATGATGAAGATAAACCAGCATAGGTCGACTGGGTCTGTGTGAATCCTCTAAGAAGTGGGGAGCCTTTGAAGATTTCCCTAGCAGAGCATTTCAATATCTAGTGGTGCTGAGGAAGAAAAGGTTAAGAGAAGAGCTTTAAAGATGGGGAGAAAAGTTATTTAAAAAAGTCTGTTGCAATAGACTAGAGAAGACAGCACTAAAGCAGTTGCAAAGGTGGGATTGGTGTGTTGGTTTGGTTTTTCCCGCGGGACATTTTTGCGTTGGTGAAATTGCATGTCAAGGGTAAGAGAGAGAGAATTAGATCGTGACTTTAGAACTTTTCACTTGATTTGATAATATTATTAAGGGAGCTGGCAGAAATAGGAAAAAGAGCATGTCTGAGTGGAAGATGAGTTGAGTTTTAGATGTGCTAAATATGAAGTAGAAATCAACGTTGAGATGGCTTGTCAACAGAAGTTGCGTCTGGACTTCAGGAGAGAAGTTGGGGTGAAAGCTACAGATTTGAGAGTCACTAGCATAGATGAGGTTATCTGAAGCCACTAAATGAGATACGTTGCCTAGGAAGAAGGTGTGTACTGAGGCAATAAGCATGATAAGGACAGAAACTAACACCAAAAGGTGTGGGGGTAATTGAAGAGAAGTCAACCGAAAGAGGTGGAGAAGGCAAAACAAGATTTTGTCTTTAGATGGTTTCTGATTGAACCCGCTTTTACAAATTGTTTCATTTATTCAATCTAAGCCTCTTATGGTTATATTTATTGGGATATAAATTCTTCCATGCACAGAAGGATGACAGCCAAGGATTGGAAAAGCCAGTATTTACTATTTTCTTATTTTTTTAGAGAGACAAATTCTTCTTCTTGTGTGGGCAAACTCATTATATCTGTCCAAGACCCTAATTAAAGCCAATGCCAAGCTCAAAGGTATAATTCCTTGTATTGCTTCTCTCAATTTTCTGGTCTTGAGGCACATAGTCCCAATATATTCTTGTCATTAATAGTTTAAAAAATGTATAAAACAACCCCTGTGTCCATCAATAGATAAATGGATCAAGAGAATGTGGTATACAGCAGCTGCTCTGGAAAACAGTATGGAGGTTCCTCAAAAAATTAAAAATAGAACTACCCTATGATCCAGCAATTGCACTACTAGGTATTTACCCAAAGGATGCGAACCTAGTGATTTGAAGGGATGCATGCACTCTGATTTTATAGCAGTGTTATTAACAATAGCCAAATTATGAAAAGAACCCGTGTCCATTGAATGATGAATGGATAAAGAAGATGTGGTATACAATGGAATATTTCTCAGCCATAAAAAAGAATGAAATCTTGCCATTTGCAACAATGTGGATGGAGCTAGAGAGTGTGTTATGTTAAGCAAAATAAGTCAGAAAAAGACAAATCTATGATTTCACTCATTTGTGAAATCTATGAAACAAAACCAACAAACATAGGGGGACAAAAAAGAATGAGGCAAATCATAAAACAGACTTTTTTTTTTTTTTAAGATTTTTTTTAATTTATTTATGTGATAGAGAGACAGCCAGCGAGAGAGGGAACACAGCAGGGGGAGTGGGAGAGGAAGAAGCAGGCTCCCAGCGGAGGAGCCTGACGTGGGACTCGATCCTGGAACGCCAGGATCACGCCCTGAGCCAAACAGGATCACGCCCTGAGCCAAAGGCAGACGCTTTAACGACTGCGCTACCCAGGCACCCCTATAAAACAGACTCTTAACAATAGAGAACAAATTGAGGATTGCTGGAGGCGTGGTGTTGGGGGATG
Source organism: Ursus maritimus (assembly GCF_017311325.1). NCBI lineage: Eukaryota > Metazoa > Chordata > Mammalia > Carnivora > Ursidae > Ursus > Ursus maritimus. The sequence goes on from NW_024425119.1 coordinate 21,387,959, forward strand.
GGCATTAAAGAGGGCACTTGTGATGAGCGCTGGGTATTGTGTGTAAGTGCTGAATTACTAAATTCTACACCTGAAAAAACTAATATTACACTGTATGTTAACTAACTGGAATTTAAATAAAAACTCGGAACTAGGGCCGCCTGGGTGGCATAGCGGTTAAGCGGTTAAGCGTCTGCCTTTGGCTCAGGGCATGATCCCGGCGTTATGGGATCGAGCCCCACATCAGGCTCCTCCTCAATGAGCCTGCTTCTTCCTCTCCCACTCCCCCTGCTTGTGTTCCCTCTCTCGCTGGCTGTCTCTATCTCTGTCGAATAAAGAAATAAAATCTTTAAAACAAACAAACAAACAAAAAACAAAAAAACCCCTCGGAACTAAAAAAAAAAAAAAAAGGAAAGAAAATGTTGTATACATACATATAATGGAATATTATTCAGCTTTTAAAAAGAAGGAAATCCTGTCATTTGCAACTACATGGATAAAGCTAGAGGGCATTATGCTAAGTGAAATAAGCCAGGCAAAGACAAATATTGCATGGTATCACTTATATGTGGAATCTTAACAACAACAACAAAATCAAACGCATAGGAACAGAGAGTGGAATGGTAGTTGCTAGAGGCTGGGGGTTGAGGGTTAGGAAGAGGTTGGTATAAGGGTACAAACTTTTAAGTTATAAGATGAATAGGCCTGAGGAGCTAATGTATAACATGATGACTATGGCTGATTACATTGTATTATATAATTGAAATTTGCTAAGAGAGAACTTAAATGTTCTCACCAATAGATAAATAGATAATAAATAAATAAAGTAAATATGTGAGGTGATGGATGTGTTAATTAACTGATTAGGGAAAATCCTTTCACAATGTATATGTATACCAAATCAAATCATCACATTGTACATTAAATATCTTACTATTTTATTTCTCAGTTATACTACAATAAAGCTAAAATGTATAAATAAAATATGCATATTAAAATTTTTAAGTAGGACAGAGGGATTTTTTTTTAAAGTTAATGTTTTACTTCCTTGAACATAATTGCTGATTTTCACTTTCCAGGGTCCCACTGTTTACATCTCTTGTATATGTCTCTAGAAAATTTCTGTATCTTTGTAATTTTAGATATATGCACATATCTACAAGTACATACAAGAAGTTCTCAAAGATCTGCATAATACTTCAATAATCTTAATGCTGGATTCTTTCCAAGTGTGTGCATACCATATCGTGCTTCTCTGATCCTAATATGAAAGAGCTGGAAAGTTGCTCCTCATGATCTATGGATACCAGAATGACCTCTCTGTAGATCATCTTTGGCAGAAACCCAGTGTTGCTATGCTCAGTCTACTTATTTCTAAATTACTCTAAGTCCATATTTTGAATTTCATTTAACACCCTTTTTATGTATCCAAAGCTATATGGGTGTGTTCTTGTTAGTAGATGGTCCACCCATATCATCCTGTACTTACTGGGACAGAGGAGCCACAGACTCTTCGACAATTCTCTCTTCTTCCTTCCCTCACCTACCACTTTCTAGGAAGGTAAACGTAAGGCACACAGATTTTTTTTTTTAAAACAATGACATGAAATATGACACCCTCATCAGAAAGCAGAAGAATGGTCAATGGTTTAGTTTCAAGAATAATTTTTTTTTTTTTTTTTTTGCCCCTTGAGGGATCCTCAAGAGAACTCCAGTGGTGCCTAAGACTCTTAACACAACTATGTAGTGATTTTTCCTCGTAGGAGCAGATGCATCTTGTAAGAAATGTGATTGTCCTAGTGTCACTGTCGTTTCCATATCTGGGGAAGGATAAATAATATCTGCAAACCCCCTTAAGGAAATTGTGCTTGTTTGCTTGCTCTTTTTGATATGTGTAGATTATAAAATGGCTTGTTCCTTTATATACCAAATAAGGCAAAAGGAGTTTGTATTTGGATCCCATTGATCCAACATTTCTGCTTATAATAATAAAGAGCTAAAATGCTAACTTAGTTTGCTAAAACAGGCACATGATGTTCTGTGGTTATAAACTAGTCCTCTCCTAATGGATGGGCAGTACCAGCTCAGGGTTAGTACTAATCATTTATGGACTGAAGATTCTCACGTTCAGGGAAAGTGCTTGAGGCAGGATAGGTAATACATGGGTAGTTCTTGGGTATAGCATTTGGTAGAGATTACTCTTTTGAAAAACAGAAAGCTTAAGGAAGGAAATGTTTTCTTGTTGCACATCTTGTCAGAATCCCTCATCTTGCTAACATATAGATGTCCAGAATAATTCCTTCATGAACTTCTTAAAGCAGACAAAGTTTTATTCTCCTTTAAGTTCTACTCCACACCTAGCTGCAATGGCTTATGCCGAATGAGCTCATTAGGTGTTTGCAGTAGGGAATTAGAAGTTAAATTATGCATTATTGTTGTTTTCTCAAACAATTTAAGATCCATACCACAAGAGATGAGTTGCACTGCCATTTTGTCCTCAGTTTTCTCACCTGTGGTATAGGATGAATACTACCTCCCCTTACATGACAGATGTAGTATAATAGTCATGACTGATACTGGATTAGTTTGTGTGAAATGTTGCTAAACCCAAGCAACAAGTAATTCCTTAGTTTTGTTTTGGTGCTTCTCAGAGAGAAAGTAATTGCCTATTGTTTGCTCTGAAAGTGATTTGAAAATAACAGTGACTATTCTAAACCAATCTATCCTTTGATTTCTTCATAACAGAAATGTTTACTTGTTATGCTTCCACTTTCCACTATAGTAAATGTGTTAGCTTCCAGAAACTGCCTTAGAAATTTAAGTGACATGATGAATTATTTTTGGAATGGTAATTTCAGTCACTAACATCATTACTTCTCATTTTCTTCATGCTTTTGGACATCATTGGAATGGGGGGGAAGAGTACATTACTGTAATGGGGGGGACATACAATATAGAATAACTGTATTCATAACTCTTCTACTTACTTGGCAGAAAAATCAATGGGCTGCATTTTATCATTGCACACGGGGACAGTTATGTAGTGTTCCATGGATTATAAACATTTGATAGGACCGTAGAAAAGGCTAGATAAAGAGGAATTTTTAAAAGGAATTTCTAGATAAATATTAAGTTAGAAAATTAATGATAAACATACCTAGTATATTCTGGAAGAGTAAGAAATAAGAATTTATTTTATGTTAGTGGACTAACATCTTCATTTTTCATGTCATACATTTTCACTCATTTTAATTAGTGCTGGAAAGAGCCTTGATGGCATTACTCAAATCACATTTTTCCAGAATGGAAATGCTACTGTTTATAGTCTCCTCTGTATTAAGAACAAATAGGGCAGCCTTAAAAATTATATGCTCATAGTATTTAATTCACTTCTGAATGTTGCTGTTGATGTATTATCCATGATACTCTATGTATCTCTATTGCACTTATAGAATTGTTTTATGGCACTTAGGCTCATGTGTCTGTCTTCTCTAGTAGAAAGGACCGTGAATTATTCATCTTTGAATCCAAGTGCCCTGCACCATGCCTTGCTCATTACAGATGCTCAACATTTGCTGAACAAGTGGCTGAATGAATGAACGTACCAAACTACAATGTGGTGTCTTGAAATAATTTATCCACAGAGAAAACTTGACTTTTTCCTCAGAGGTTATTAGCTCATTTATTCCATCTCACCTTATGTTTATTTTGCAGAGAGGCAAATTGAGATTCACTAGTAACTTGCTGAGGTATTTATAATAATACCAGGAATCAATGTTTCTAGCTATAATAAAAATTCAAAGCTTTAAAGAGGAAGTGCTATAGAGGCACACAGATGGGCTGCAGAGAAAGGGGAGTGGAATGCCATCAGCCCGTCCTCATCTTCACAGAGAGGTTAGATGTGACTCTCAGGGCTCACTCCATTTTTCCAGTTATTTACCATTGACTGGAAGAAGTTACTTCTGAGTTGTGATAGTATTGGGTTGATTTAGTCCATGAGCTTGTTAATGCTCTCAGAAAAACATGGGCCTTGTCTTTCTTTACCTTTGTAGTGTACACGTTAGTAGGGCATAAAGCTTTCCCTAGGTGCTGGCACACCACAGCGCTTTTTCCCCAGCTGATTTACAACGTGGTCTGGTCGCTAAGAGATTGCTGCAACAAATGCAGGTATAAGTAAAATGGGAGAGCTTTGTACTGTGCACGGTCCATCAACATTAATGAGAATTATAAATGTTCTATGTGTGTGAAGTACAAAATGGACCTACAAAGTTGTTTTTATTGGTATTTGTTCATGAGACAAGCAGTGCCTGTGGCACCTATAAACACATAACAGATAAGATTCCTGCCCTGAGAAGCTTACAGTTTAAGTCAAAGAGATGACAGCTATCGGAATGTGTTTTAGTGAGCTGGGCTTCTAAGCATCATGACCCCCACAGGAGAGTGGACTACTGTCCTGGTCATGGATGAGCCAGCTTCATTGTTTTAAGTCCAGCAATAGTTCGGAGCGATCCCAGCCCACACAGTACTGCTGCTCTCGCCAACGGGGGTGATTATGTGGGTACTGGTCACTCATGTTAAAGGAGAAGATAAAGAACTAAGACAGAATTTTGGGAAATGGAAACAAGCAAATAAAAAAGCACCCAGGGAACTTCCAATTGCCATGCCGACTGCAGAAAAGCGTCCAACCTGGAATTAATCATTTCAGTCATTTATAAGTAGGTTTGTGTCTCCCTTTCCATAGGCGTCTCGCCCTGCCATAAATGACATTCTGTTTTATGAAAGTGTAATGTGAAAATCTACTGATAAGCCAAATAATAAAAACTTTATAGCATGTCAGGGCTTTTTTATTATTATTATTTAACCTCAATCAAGTTATAATACTGAACACATGTATCCTTGGCCTAAATCACCTTGTCAAGTTTAACTGTATATTCAACTTCATTTACATGACATATGATCTAATACTGGAGAACAACAATACCATTGTAGTGTTAATTGAAAACTCCAAACTGAGAGCCAGAAGAAACCACTGGTCTGATTGCTGAGGGTCCCAGGGAAGGGGATCTATTCCCACACCTGCAGTTGGTCCATAACACTAACATTGTTACCAACATCTGGGTCTAATCAGCCCAGAGGCCTTGATATGCTGCTCCTGGGGCACATAAATTTAGCATTACATTCATTTTAAAAGCCCCCTCTTTCAGTTTTTTGAGGACAAGATAGATTCATGGCTCCACAGAGTCTAACAAAGTAGAAACCACAAACAGAGTAAGTTACTGCCACAGGCCTCGTGGACTTGACTTACCAACTCTTTGCCACTTAAATAATGGAATTTTATGTTCAGCCCTGGCTATCAAAAATGTGTTTCCACCGAAAGTGAAGTTTGACTGAAAAGCTGTATTTAAAATGAGAGCAAATCCTTAGAAAGTGAGCCAATTTGTATAAATCAGACTTTAGGTAAGGATATGAGATAATATCTAACAGAGAAATATAAGCCTAAGGGTCATAATTTGCCTCGTTCGCTGAGTCACTGGAAGGCTTTTTAGAATTGACCCTTCATGGTGTGCTTTAAGGAGGTTTGCATCCAGAGGGACTTTTTAGAGGAAAATTTAAAGATTTTGAGATCTTTCAGTGGGACTTTGGATAGATGGCTACTGAGGATAAAGGGTCTGCTTGACCTGATAATTATTTTCTGCAATTGCTCTGCAAAGTGTAGCTTTTACGAAAAGTTCTGCTGCCACTCAGCATGAGTGAAAACTAAAAACCCTCTAGTGTTTTGTGCTGATGCCCTGGGTAATGGTAACCGAAGACTTCTGAAGTAGAAAAAAAGAACATCTGCTCCATTTTTTGCAGGGACATTTATTAAAGACATAAATACAAAACAAAAACAAAAGCAAAACTGTGAGTAGTTTTGCAAACTATTCACTTGTGTGCTTGAAGCCAGTTTGTTGTAGAGCAGAGCTTTTCGTTTGCTTTGTTTTTGGTTGTTTTTCTCTTTTTCTGTCCTTCTTTTATGTAACCAGAAAAAGAATTGCGTGCTTCGTTCAAGGGGCTGAGGAGTTGATCAAACAATTCTACAGATTGATGAAGTTCGGTGCTTGTTGGCTGCATTGTTTTATTGAGTTATTGGCTTAAATATGATTCCTTTCCTTCCAGGGCTTCATCTGAACTGGATACATTCTTTTGTAATGAATATTCCTAAATGGTCTATCATTGGAAATTAGTAAACAAATGAGATTAGTAATGACCAAATAAACATAGAAAGGAAGATGATGTTCCTTGGACCTTTACCCAATAATAGGCTAGGCAATTTTTTCTCCTAACGTTGTGGACAGCATTTGGTGATGTGGTGCCTCGTCTCAGCCAAATATTTCATCATGGGCTCATTTTTTTTTCTTTCTAGCCCTATTTTGTATATGAGTTGGCATAACGAAGGTTTCATGAGTCAAAAATATGAAAAGCAAACTGGCATATTTATGTATAAAAGTAGATTGCTTCACTTGGAAATAAGCATCTTACATTAAGAAAAGATTTCCTTCCATAGTTCTGGGTAGAGCACGGACGAGAAAAATCAATGGTCCCCAAGAAGTGCTATGCAGTTTAGGATGTGATGTTCATAAAAATGACCCCAATTCAGGGGCACGTGGGTGGCTCGGTTGGTTAAGCCTCTGACTCTTGATTTTGGCTCAGGTCATGATCTCAGGGTTGTGAGATCGAGCCTCGCATTGGGCTCTGCACTGGGCGTGGAGCCTGGTTAAGATTCTCTCTCCCTCTCCCTCTGTACACCGCCGTCACGCTCTCTTTCTCTCTCTCTAAAAAAAATAAAAAAGGACCCTGATTCATGAAGAAAGGCTCAAGTATTGTTCAAACTAGTATGTTTAAGAGAAGTAGAATATGCTTCTACATTTTATTAAAGCTTCTTTCAAAAAAAAAAAAAAATCCATTCAGAGGATGTTTTAGTTACCTGAAAAGTCCAGGGATAAAAAGAAAACTTCAACAAAACTATTTATGTGAAACCAGTATAAACATTTGGATCTGTGATCAGAGTATCAGAAATAACAGAATGCCATAAAAAGATCATCTATTACATGCCAGGCACTGTCCCAGGTATTTTGTGGTAGTACTCATGGCTAAGGCCATCCTCCTCTTCTAAACGAGCTAGTTAGCTAGTTTGGTTCTCACATAAAATTGTTTTGTGGAAATATTTGTGCTTTCAGTTTCTGATTTGATTTCCAGAAACTGGAGCTGTTCTCAATTTCAATGTGTTGTGATTAATATATTGTACTCAGATTCTACCTTCTGTGATTTATATTTTGAAGATAAAGCTAGGTCAGTACAGCTATATCTGTTTAAAGTATGATGCACATTTATAAAGGTATAGCGATTATTTAATTTGTTTAATGAAAAGTGATAGGCACGGTATGATGTTGGAGGAGTTCCCACAAGACAGACTGAAAAGTGTTGACAATTTTCCATTTCCTATATAATGCATGTGGTAAAACCCCATACTATAGCTGTTTAAAAGCCCTTCAATATTCAGTTTAAATATGTTTTTAAATGCCTTGTTCCAGTAAGCTTAATTATGTGACTCCAAACACTTTCAGGAAGTGATGTAAACCAGAAACACAACCTACGATCATTATCAAAGTTTGTTACCTGGAGAAATTATGCAACGCCCAGAGTTGCTCACAGGTCTGGGTTTGTACCCATTTTGCAGTGTTCCATGGTAGGGGAACAATAGTGGTATAAAAGGGAAATTTGAGACAGTTACTAAATCCCTTAATAACTCTGCAATCTGTATCTCCCCAAGCAAAAGCAAGGAACAAGGAGCATTGTTTATCAGCCAGAACCTGAATAGTTACAGACTTCTCATTTTCCTTACAAATATTATTAGTAGGTAACACTGATTGAGTGTATTACAGACCAAGTGCCTGTCAGGTGGTTTACATACATTGTCATCTTTTATTTTAACCCTCTCCTTCTCAGACCTCTCCCCAGGCAAATCTCCACTGACAAGAGACTAGAGGACGATGTTAATAGGACCTGCTTTGCTGTACTTCAATGTTACCCTTGCAATATCCTCTATGGGCCAGACCCATATTCTTCGGTTCTCTCTGCCATTAACAGCAAAAGTCATTCTCAAGTCCTCAGCTTTTTGTGCAAATTACACCTCTAACATTGGACGTGCAGGTCAGCCCAGGCTTTGTGAGCCTGAAGGGTATTCAAGGTTAGGCTGTCAAATGGGGGTCCCTGCTATGCCTGAGTTTGCCTCGTTCCAGGAGGGAGTGGTAGGCTTTGCATCCTGGGACAAGATAGAATTTGTGGACCTGTGCCTTGACTCACAAAACACTTTGCTTCCAAATGCTTCCTAGTAAGGGGTGACCTGTTATTAAGGAATTTACAGAAGTAGGAGGTTAGAATAATTGGCATTAAAATAAAACTGACATATTTTACATTATGGTTCAGCCAAAAACCCATTTTTAGTGCCATTTTTGGACTAACCCAATAGAAACTGAAGTCACTGTGGTTTTCGTTCAGGATTTTTTCCCCCCAGTTCTTTGTAGCTTGAATACTTTGTTCAAAGTATTCACTTGGCTAGGACTGCCCCCTCTCACCCCCCATTTTCATATTGCCACACTCCATTTCATCCATTGGGTCTCAACCTAAATATCGCTTCATCAGAGAGATGTCAAGGAACCTTGATGAAGAAAAGTTCATTTTGTCGCCATCATTCTCTCTCTTAGCACCCTGCTAATTTCCTTCATATCTGTTCTCAGCAATTTGTGCCTTTACATTGTTTTGCTTATTTGTTCAATGTCTTTCNCTACTCCAAGTTACTTGAGGGTGGGGCCATATCTGCCTTAATCAAAGCCTTCTCTGGTACCAAGGAGCCTTGGTAAAAATTAGAAAAGTTGCCCCCCCCACCCCAGCCATGTTCCTTTGGGCATATTTTGCAGGGTACAATCTAGTTCTCCAGGTCTTAGACCAGATCTTGACATCTAAGGACTCAAAAACTTCTTTACTGAATGAATTTATAAAATATAATTTTTTTCTCCTCTGAAATATTTACCTTTTTATCAGTCCAGATTTTCCAGTTCCTTCATCTCAGGGCATCGATAGTCTTTTTTTCTCTTGGAATTTTTGGAAACGACAGCTGGAAATTTCTTGAGTATTATCTACCTATGTTGTTCTTTTGTTGTATGTTCTATAAAAGATTTTAGTCTTTCCCCCCCGAATTATGGGATTATTTGTATGCCTCAAAAAAAATTAAATTGAACCTGAAATGATCTTGGTGGGAAATGAGAACTTACAACCGTAGTAGTACTAAAAGAGTTGGAAAAAATACTAAAAGAATAGCAAAGACCAGAGAAATACTTGAATCTTCATGGAGATTTCTGTCCAGCCATTAGCTTAAAAGAGAATGGATTTGGTGTAAGGAAAAGTGGTAAAAAAAGACTAGGTTCATAATGACCAAGGCCCAATAAATGCTAATGGCACAATCCTTTGATAAAACACATCTATAAACATTGATCTGTTTTTAAGATAGGAATATATGTAAGTAAAACAGATACTGTAGAAGGCAGTAAGTATCATTGACCTAGTGAAGTTTTTAGATGAATAAAAATCTGTTTTAGGAGAATTATATGATACAGGGTCACAAAGAATTGAAGTACATGAAAATGTATCCAAGAGATAATCAAATGAAAGCACAATGGACACAGTGCCAGAGAATTGTTTGGATTAGATTCTTTTCTTCAGTGGAATTATTTCTTTTAAGTATTAACCTATTTAACCTTTGGGAGTGAACTGTTTGTCTTGTGATGGGAAAGCTGCATTTCATTGTAAAACTAGAACTCATCCTTGGCTGCTTTATTCTTCACCAAAACATTCTCCTTCTTAGTTTCCTATGTTCAATATTTAACATATAAAAGAAACAGTATCAAAAAAGTCTGGAATAGAGGCATATTTATGTATAGTTTCCAATCACAGTTTTTGGCTCAGGAACAAAATTATATGAATGGTCTCAAAGCCAGTGCCCAAATTTTGTTTGTTTGGACTCATTTGATCTAAGCTTGTCAGTTAGACCCCTTTCTGCCTCAACCTGAGTCATTCCAATTCACAAATCTGATCTCACAAATGATGAAAGAAACTTTCAATTATAAGAAACTTTCAAATTATAATTAATGCAATAATTAAATAAAAATTATCTTTATTCTGCTGATGGTGATATTTTCTGTATGTGCCTCAGTTTCCTTGTCTGTACAATGGAAAGCACATATTTGATTTGTTACCTTATTACTATAATTGTTAAGGTAATGCTAATGGCTATAACTAAACCCCAAATTCTCAATGGTTTAACAGCATACAATTTATTACTTGTCTGGTGTGAGTGTTCCTGCTTGGGTAGATCTTAAAGAGTGGTTTGAGGACCCAGGTTGCTTCCATATTTTGGATTCACCATATTTACATGTTTCCAGTTTTCAGAGGAAAGGGAAAGAGACTGAAGAAGATAGAACTGACGCATAACAACTTCAGTCTATAAATGACACCCATCGCTCCCACTCCCACCTCACTGGTGAGGACTAGTCACACACCCTCCTCCTAGATAGAAGGGAGCAGGGAAATGTCGTCCTGTCTGGACAGCTGCTTTCCAGTAGTGACTCTCCACCAGGGAAGGGAAGCAGGGTCCTCTGGGGGTCAGCTAGCCTCTTTGCCAAAGCCTAGTTTGTAGGGTGAGGATTAAGTAAGGGAATCCATGGAAAGATTTTACAACAGTAATTATTAGATACAAACTAAAGGTAGTGCAGCCTTTCTCCTCCCTTTTTTCTCCTTCCCCCTCCTTTCTCCCTTTTCCCTTCTCTTCTCCTTCTTCCTTTTCCTCCTCCTCCTTTTCATTTCCCCGTGTTCAAATAATTATTTCTATATTACTGTTGAAACTCAGCAACTTTTCTTTGTAATCATTATTTATCTTTTCCTTAGGATACATTTTTGACTTGAAAAAATGTTGGCATTCTGTGTTTCTTTTATTTTCCTTTGCTTTATCTTTTTCTTGTATTTGGACCCCTAATGTATACTTATGGTCAAATATCGTGAGCATCTAGCTTTCAGTATACTTCTGGGAAAATGTTTTGTTATATAATACTTTGTCCTTTCTCTTTTCATGGAGAAAACAACTTGAAATTTCAGCTGGAGAGGACATGTAAAGTTGTCTGACTCTCTCACAAGTCTTGTCCTATAAACTATTAAACTACACAAAAGGAGTACACTTTCCTTTTTTGGAGGATTGTTTATTATTCCTCTGATTAAGCTCACATATGCCAGGACAGTGATCTGATATCTGTACATAAATACAGTGAGCTATGTCCCAGAATTCAGTCTTGGTTTTAATACATAAGAGAACAGAGTTGCTGCCTGGCCCAACTGCTCCAATCCTCCCTTCCTGCCATGAATCTCTAGATTCAGGAAATATATATATTTATATATATTATAGTTATATATATTTTGTGCTTATAAAATATATATGTATTTTTCTCTCATTTTTGAGTTTTGCATTTGTGGTGGCCCAAAAAGTAGTTGTATTAAGTCAACAACAAGATGCCTCTGCATACCATCTGTAATTTCAGTTATCAGTTTACATTGCTGAAGCATCAATTAAGAAATATGCAGTTAATAGAATTGTAAAAACAAAAAATTAATCACAGGTATTTTAAAGGATTATACTTTGACATCTTCTACTTTTGGTCTTGACAGAGTAACTGGTACTGAACTTGCTCCCCCCCCAAAAAAACTTATAAAAATAAACAAAATAAATATGGCAAATATTTTTAGAACTTGAAGAACAGGTAGTTCAAGATTGTGATTCTTGAGATAAGAAAAGCATGCCAGGTGAGCTTATGAATACTCCTACCTTTTCCTAGCACTTTACTATGACCGTGGAACTCAAGTGGAATTGAACTTAAGTATAATAAATGTCTCACTTTGCTGAAGAGCAGATTGGAGTTCCAGGCTTGTACACTTCCTGGAAATTTTGGGGGAGTGTACCTAAGAATAAAAAGCTTCACAGGGGGAGTGCCTAAAACTCTGTGTGGGGTTTTACTGCATGTTCTTGAAAACTCATTGAGATGCATACACTCAAGGCAAGATACCAAGAGGCCCAGCAGAGATTTCCTGATGCAGCGATAAGAGATAGAGTTTCAGTCCTATCAGAGTAGAGAGACCTCACCAAAAGACTTCAGTATTTAGTTGAGGCTCCATACTGTGGAGTAAGGCGCATGCACCAGGACTAAGTTTAAAATTGAAATAGAACCACCTTAAAAATAAAACCAAGCCTAACAAGTTCAAATATACCTACCAATAATTTAATTGCTTGCTAGCAGAAATTCAACATCTCTTAAAGGAAGTTCATGCAATCTAGACTCCCTGCTGCACATCATTCACAACAATGAAACAATAACCAGACAGGCAAAGAAACATGAAATAGTGGTTCGTAGTTAAAAGAAAAATCAGTCATTATGAATAAACCCTAAGGTGATCTACATGTTTGAATTAACAGGCAAGGACTTTGAAGCAGCTATTATAAATATGCTTAAGGACTAAAGGGAATGTATGCTTACAATGAATGAAGAGCAAATAAATCTCAGCAGAAAATTGGAAGGTATGAAAAGTAGCCAAAAGAAAATTCTACAATTGAAAATAGGATATTTGAAATTAAAAAAAAAAAAACCCACTGGATGATCCTAATAGCACATGCAAAATGGCAGAAAGTGAGCTAATTTCAAAGTAGAGTGCTGTAAATTATCTAATATGAAGAACAGAGAAAAAAAAAAGACTGAAAATATGACCTGGCAGACCTTTCATAATGATTCTTTAATCAATTCCAATTCATTATTCAACATAAATGTGTATGTTCCTAATAACAATGTGAAGCACAAACTTACAGAACTAAAGAGAAATAGACAAATTCACAAATATAAGTTGAAAATTTAAATATCCTATTCTCAATAATCGAGAGTATAAGTAGATAAAATATAGTAAGGATAAAGAAAATCTGAGCAACCCCATCAATCTCTAACCTCATTGACATTTATCTAATACCAAACCCAACAACAATAGAATCACATTCCTTTCTAGTGCAAAAGAAAAACAAAACAAAACAAACAAAAAAAACCCCACCCCACAACCCTCCAAAAACAAAGGATGCCCCCCCCCCAAACCATTCAATAAGATAGATGATATAGTGGGCCATAAAACAAACAGTGGAGTTAAATTAGACATTGATAATATTGAGGTATTAAGAAAAGTCCCAAATATTTGGAAATTAAAGAACACACTACTAAACAGCTCTTAGGTCAAAGAAGAAATCACAAGGGATCCAACGATCTTTGTGGCCATAGGATCCAGCAGTGAGGTGGGCGCTGTCTGCTGCAGTGCATAAGCGCATGCGCGCCCCCTGGAACTTGGGGTCGAGATGAGAGATGTACACAGAGACACACGCCTGCAACAGCGTGGCAGGATCAAGCCCAAGTCTCGTCTTTCACCAGCTGGAGCCATTGCTCTCTTCCTCAGCACACTTGCGAGGGCAACCAAATGAGAGGGAAGAAAATACCGGCTGCCCAGCTCACGGGAGGGGCCCCAGCCCTGAGTCTCCTGGCAGGCTCTCAGAGCCATCAGCTTGCATAGCACAGCAACAATCAATAAGACGTTGTGGAATGATTTTAGAAACTGAAATGGATTCATGGTTACCCCTTTATTAACCTCATGCATTACTTTCAGATATGCTGCCTTCAACAGGAGCAGGTGGGATCTGCCAGCAATCCTGAGGGCGTTCCCCTCCCCATCCCCCCAAGGGTGTGCACGCGTAAAGACAGAGGGACACCCAAGAACCACTGACTGAACCACCCGGCTCCACCAATTCACACCTCATACAGATGCGTTTTAAGTACAGGCATAAGACAAAAAAGAATTCGTATTGAAGGAGAAATGCAGTGTCCTCAACGTAAGGTTGCAACACTTTCTGTATATATAACAGCCTAACATTTAGTCTTTAGCTTAAAATATTTTCCCCCTTAATCATTTTTTTTTAAAGATTTTATTTATTTATTTGACAGAGATAGAGACAGCCAGCGAGAGAGGGAACACAAGCAGGGGGAGTGGGAGAGGAAGAAGCAGGCTCATAGCTGAAGAGCCTGATGTGGGGCTCGATCCCATAACGCCGGGATCACGCCCTGAGCCGAAGGCAGGCGCTTAACCGCTGTGCCACCCAGGCGCCCCCCCCCTTAATCATTTTTGATGCTGCAAAGCCCCGTTGCCATCTGGAGACGGTGGGAAGAGAATGCCCAGGCTTCCTTTGAACCCCCTCTCATCCAAATGCTCAAGTCAACTGGCCACAGTGGATTGATTCCCCACGGCTCCATAGAGTACAGTGGGGACCTGTGCACTCTGGACCTGAGAGCAGCGACCCAGTTCCATGGCTGTCACGGCGCATTCCAGAGCAGGCAGCACCAGACGGTGGTGACAGACGCACGCAGATTAGGAGTCCTAGCCCTGCTGCGGGTGCCCTCGGACCAGGCAGTACCCACGGGTCTCGGTTTCCTCATATCTCTTCCTTGATGTTTCGTGTTTGTTCATCTGTCATCCTAAACTGGAAGTCCAGAACCTTCCACACTAATTATAAAGTCCGGCTAAACATTTAGTAATGAACAAAGTTGTCTTTCTCCGTGACACAACTGTGCGGGAGACCTCTCCAAGAGAAAGCAAACGCTTGACAGCACCCAATCTCAGATCCAATTGTAGCTACATGTAAGGTGCCATATTGGCTTTCTTTGGTTATACCCAAACTCAGGCCTTCTTCATAGCCTTCCTGATATCCTTCCCTGTGAGACCTCTCATCTGCCATCACCGTGGCGTGGACCTTGTCCTGACTACCAGCCACAGCGGCTCCTGGCCGGCCCTGCCCCACTGGCTCAGCCACCCTGCACCGCCACCACCAGTGAGGTTCTAGCACCAACTCACCGCCTCTACTGAGTCAAGGACCCTTCTGGGGGCAGCCAGGAGGAGACGATAAATAATCGTTTTTAAAGCAGTGACTTAGGTATCTACCCTAGGAAGTACAACAAACAAAACACAACTGAGCAAAATAAAATAAGAGCAGAAATTAATTGAAGAGCCAAATTTGGTTTCCTAAAAAGATTGATAAACATCTAGGAAGACGATCAAGAAAAAGAGAAAAATTACCGCAAATTACCAACATCAGTAATGAAAAAGGGGATCTCACTACAGATTTTAAAGGTGTTACAAGAAATATAGGAATATTATAAACAGCTTATGCCAACCAACTTGACTACGTAGGTGAAATGGACAGAATGGATTCACAGATGAGTTCTATCAAGCAGTTAAGGGAGAAATAATACCAATGTTTTTATTTGGTGAGCTCAACATAATCTTAATAATGGAACCTGATATCATCAGAAAGAAAAATTACAAACCAAAAGTATTCATGAACATAACTGCAAAACTCCTTGTCAAAATACAGCAAATAGAATCAAACAAAGCATAAAGACTACATGATATCAAGACCAAGTAAGGTTTATTCCAGTAATGCAAAGTTTAATGTTGGAAAAGCAATGAATGTGGTTCACCATATTAACTGAATAAACAACGAATTATGTAATCACTTTAGTTTTTATTGTAAAAAATATTTGACAATATTAAATATCTGTTCATAATAAAATACCCAGCAAATGAGAAATAGGACTTCCTCAACATAAAAAAGGGCATCTATGTAAAATCTATAGCTAACATATTTAATCATGAAAGACTGGATGCTTTTCCGCTAAGGTAAGTGACGATGCAATGATTTCTGCTTTGATCATTTCTATTTAGCAATGGAAGTCATAGCTGGTCCTATAAGGCAAGAGAAAGAAATTGTATCATAAATATTGGTAAAGAAGAAGTAAAATTATCCTTTTTATGGAAGACATAATTATCTACATAGAAAATTCTAAAGAATTTACAAAGCAGTTACTAAAAATATCAAGTAAATTTCCCGACTGTAAAACACAAGATCAATATTAAAAATTCAATTATATTTCCTAAATACTAACAGCAAACAATAAGAAAATGAACTTAAAATTCTTTTCTATTTACCATATTTGATGAAAATGTTAATATTTAGGAATAAGTTTTTAAAAGTGTAAGATTTCTATAGTAAAATTTACTAAAATTCCTAATATAAAGAAAACCTAAATAAACGGAGAGTTATTCCATGTTCACTAATTGGAGTACTTAGTATTGTTGTCTGTTCTCCCCAAATTAATCTATAGAATCAACACAGTAACAGTAAACTTTTTAATAAAAATTGACAATATTTTTCTAAAATACATACAGAAACTTAAATGTCACCGAAAAGTCAAAATGATCTTGTAAAAAAACAATAAATTTGGAGAGTCTGCTTCTCCGTCTGCTTGTGTGCTTGCTCTCTTTCTCTCTCTCTCTCTCTCTCTCTCAAACAAACAAAATCTTTAAAAAAAACCATTTTGTTTATTTGAGAGAGAGTGAGCGAGAGAGAGTACAAGCCAGGGGAGCAGCAGAGGGAGAGCAAGAAGCAGGCTCCTCGATGAGCAGGGAGCCCGATGTGGGACTGGATCCCAGGACCCCAGGATCATGATTTGAGCCGAAGGCAGATGCTTAACTGACTAAGCCAACCAGGCACCCCTTGGGAATTGCCATTTTTTTTTAAATACTTTATTTTTTTTAAGAGTAGTTTTAGGTTTACAGCAAAATCTAGGGGAAGGTACAGAGATTTCCCATATATTCCATGCCCCCATACATACACAGCCTTCCTATTATCAGCATTGCCTACCAGAGAGGTAAAATTTTTACAATTGATGAACCTATATTGACACATCATAATCACCCAAAGTCCATAATTTGCATTATGGTTCATGCTTGGTGTTGTTAGTTTTATGGGTTTAGACAAACATATAATGATGTATCTACTATTATGGTATCATACAATTTCCACTGCCCTAAAAATCCTCTATACTCCACCTATTTATCTCTCCCCCAAAGGAATATTTTTTGGGAGCCAGTAATGAGCAAAGATTTCTTAGACAAAACATACAAAGCCATCATTATAAAGAAAAAACTGAAAATTAAACTTACAATTAAAGTCTGCTCACCAAAAGTCTCCATTAAAAAGCAAGATAAGGCAAACCACAAAACATTCATAAAACATGCATCTGCCGAAGACCCCTATCCAGAACATATAAAGAACTCCTATAATTCACTAATAAAAAGATAAACTACCCTATTTAATATTAGGGAAAAACTTGTTCAGGTACTTCATACACCAAAAATACATGCGAATAGTCAATAAACACATGAGAAATATTCAGCATCTTTAATCACCAAGGAAATGCAAACTAAAAACTCAATGAGATACCATTATTAACCCCTAGAATGGTTAAAATTTAAACTACTGTCATCACCAAATATTGGCTAGAGTATGTAGCAACTAGAATTCTCATACAGCACTAATAGGCATGAAAAAGAGTACAACTACTTTGGAAGAAATTTTATCAATTGCTAATGAAGTTAAACATACACCTACCATATAACCTAGCATTCCACTTCGGGGCATTAAGCCAAAAGAAATGGAAAGCATATATCCACAGAAATACTTGTTCAAGTTGACTCATAATGGCTTTATTCCTAATATTTCCAAACCGGAAATAAAGCAAAAGGAGAATGGATAAAAATATTGTGGTATATTCATGTAATGGAATAATACTCCCCTATAAAAAAGTAATAAATGACTGATAAATATAGCAATTTTAGCAAATATAGCAAAGATATTAGGCTGAGAGAAAGAAGCCAGACACAAAAGAGTATATACCGTGGCTCCATTCATACAAGATTCTAGAAAAGGCAAAACTAATCTATGATTAAAAGAAAACAAAAAAACACAAGAAAAAAATGGTTGTTCCTGGGGTGGGTGAGATTGGGTAGGGGCATGAAGGAACTTTCTAGGTGATGAAAACGTTCTTTATCTTGACAGTGGTGTGGATTATACAGCTGCATTTATTTGTCAGTCTCATCCTAATTGAACGCTTAAGTTTTATGCATTTTACTGACGGCAAATTTTACTAAAAAAAGAACTGTAGAAAATAACTCTTCCTGATATACACTTAATATTATCAGCTTCCTTTATCACGATGAAAAGGGTATGCCTTACACCATACACTTTATAAATAGAGAAACTATCTTTTTAGATAGATTATGGATGGATGGATGCATGGATGGATGGGTACATGGAAGGATGGAAGATAGATAGGTAGGTAGATAGATAGATAGATAGATAGATAGATAGATAGATAGATAGATCACTGACCCAATCACAGTGGAGCATAAGGTTTGCATAACTTTTCTATTATTGATAGCACCTGTATCTGTATTTATACTCTCTTGGCACTCCCCCCTTTCCTTATCCAGCAATTAACAAGGACACGCATTTGTGTGTGTGTGTGTATGTGTGTGTGTGTGTGTGTGTGTGTGTGAGGGGGAGAGAGAGAGAAAGAGAGAGAGAGAGAGAGAGAGAGACAGTGAATTGGGAATCAATACAGCACAGTGGAAAGATCTGTCTTTGAAATCAGATAGACCTGGTTTCCAATTCTGATTCTGAAATTTATTAGGTGACCTTGTGCAGCTAACTTAACTTCTTTGAGAATCTGTTTCTTTAGCCATAAATTGGGGTGATTTATGCTCTAAAGGGTTTATTCATTCATCTATTCAAAAAGGAACATTGACTTCCTATTATTTGCCATGTACAGGCTGTACATTTTGAAAGGACACTTATATCCAGAACATACAAAGAACCCCCAAAACTCAATAATAAAAAGATAAACTACTTAAAAAAAAAAAGGCAAAGACTTGGACAGACACTAGGGTGGAGAGTGAAAAAGAAGAGCCGCAGAGTAAATGCAAGAAAACTAGTTAGCTCTTTCAGTAGTTGGGTTGTAGCTTATTTCGGTTTGAAATAGGAGAATGTCAGTGAAGCCAGAGAGATATAGATTGATCCTAGTTGTACTTAGAAGGTAAAATTCATAGAACATCGGAAGTAAGGGTTGTAAGGAGGAGGCAACAAGTATGTTTCTTGCGTGCCAACTGGAGGGGGGATGGTGCCTTTCACTGAAAGAGGAAGCATAGGTAGGGGATCAGATTTGGTAGTTTTTGAGATAAATACAGAGAGAGCATGTAATGATGACTGGCTCAGAGAAGGCACTCAATAAATGAAAACTATTGCAGAATGGAACAAAACTAATTAATTCATATGGGATCAAACCTGTAAACTTGATTTCAATCACAATTCTAAAATAAGTTAAAAAAAAGAAGCAAGTATTGATGAAACCCACAAATATATACCCAAAGGTATGTACACAGATTTTGTTCAGATACTGCTGGTCTAGATCTAGGAGTTAATTACCCTAATTATAATATATCTGTTTTGAGAATACTATGAGACCTGAATTTCTCTCTCTTCTCATCTTCACACACATGAAGGTTTCAGAATCTCAAAGAAATATATAGTTATTTGGCTGAAAAGAGAAAACATCTTCACTAAAATAGTGAGTTGTTCATAAAGAAAGAAGGCAATCTTACACTGAAGAAAAGAGATATAAAACAACATATATAGTATTTGATATTTCTGTGCAAGAAGTTGCTTTTAAAACATTATAACAGGATGCATGGTAATACTACCTAGCTTAGAGATGAATTTTGATGCTGTTGTGTAATCAGGTTACATATGAAAGAAACTTGTAGACCTTAATAACAAAACCAGGCTTTGGAAAAAATGACCAAAGCACACTCATTTTTATTTTATGCTTTGAAACCTGCATTGAGATATTTCATTACTCTTAAACCATGATGAAATCATGGAGGCATCATAGCAAGAGCTAAAACCCTGGGGAGGCTATTAACAATTTTGCCTTTACACTTCCTACATGATTGTGGAAATGTGGGTTCTACTTCCCCATGAGACTCTTATTGCCGAATTGTAGAACTGCTGCTATATCAACAGAAAGGATTATGCCTTACAGTGGGGCCTTTTGTGGATTTGCCTTAGAAAGTTAAGTCCTATGTTAGATATGCTAAAGACATACCTTAAGTTAGAGAGAAATTAGCTTCCTGTAGGGGAAGGGGGAATTATACAACAAATACATAAATATGGACCTATAAAATGGATGATAATTTTCATTCATTATTTCATTCATTATTATACTTCATTCATTTATTCATTCATTTCATTTCATTTTATTATGCCACCATAGAGGCAGAAAAAGATGGAGGTTTCATAAATGGAGTGATCAGATTTGGTTAGGGAAAAACAAATATTATAGTGTAAGTGAAATTTTAGTAGGCAGAGATGGTGAGAAAAGACATTTTATTACAAGGAATTGCATGAACATGAGCACAAAGATTGCCTACATAAGAGCTTCATGCAAGTGGGGGCAAAGAGAATGAGAAGAGAAAACCAACTGCTGAGATATGAGGAAGGTAGAACCTATAGGCTTTGACAATTTATATGTGGGTGCAGGGAAATGAAGGTGAACATCAGTGAAGCCACACCATAACCGCTGAAGCCATACAAACAAGTGAGCATAGTGATGATGAGTCAGTGCAGCTGAAGTTCAGAAAATTACTTACGTTGGAGCTGCACAGCTCAATTTATTATTATGGCACAGGAATTAGTTTCAGATTATGTTTAGGAGATTGTTCCCTAACATTGGATTTAGGGTTAACTTTTAATAAGTTTTGAATTACATAGAAGGTGCTTGATGTAGAGACAAAAATACTAGAAATGCTGCTTTTCAAGTCAGCTATAAAGAAATGTTAGAAATTTTTTGAGCCATGAAAACATAAACAAAACATCAGAACAACTTACTAGCTTACTGAAATGTAGCCAAGTTGGGGATAGTCCAGATTCCAGGACAAATTGTAATATGTTTCTGGAGTCAGAGACTCAGCTTCTTCTTGCATATGCTCTGGCTTTAGTCAGTGCTGTCCACAGGGTAAAGCAAAGGCAGAAAATTTTATTTTTATAAGCTATTAAACTGTGAATAGGACATTGAACTTAATACAGGGCTGTATCCTTACCAGAAGCCATTAAATCAGGGTGGGAATGGTAATTCTACTGTTTTTCCAACAGCATAGCAGTTGAGAATAGAAGGGAAGGTTTTAGCTTGAATATTCTCTTAAGTCCCCAAGGGTTATTATGAACTGACTAGTAGGGATGTTGCCTATAACTGTGGCAGCTGGTGACTAATTTGTAGCCTGTAGCCACCTCATTCTAAGTGTGTTTACAGCAAGTCTTTGGCTCAACTGTTTGAGTAAGAGTCATTCTCACTGGACTTATTATCACTAGGCCACTCCATATTCATGGCATGTGACCAAGTGATGCAGATGTTTAGAGACATTTTAGGCTGAAGATATGCTAAATTAGGAATTAAGACTCTAAGAGTATAATAAAGAAGGGCTGTCTGGATATAAGGGGGAATTTAAGAGATCTTGGTAGTTGATAAATATTTCCCATCCTGGGTGTGCCTTTACTGGAATTGAAGACTTTGAAGTAGAGGTCCTCTGATTAGGATTGTGTATAGAAGAGAAATTTTTCACAGTTGTGTTAGGAAACCCAGACGGCCCTATATGGACATCCTAAGGGGTCAAAAAACCATAACCTAGTTGTACACACAATTGGCAACTTGTTCTTTTGGCTTCAAGTCGTCTAAGAAGAATGACTTGGGGCAGCCAATCCCTTTCAGTGGATTTCATTTTCTCAATTTATAAAATAAAGAAAATGGAACAACTCCCATTTAAAATCTTAGCTCTGAGACGTACATATTCGTAGTCTCATGATTTGCAAAAACAGCACAGGGCTCCATGTCTACCTGTACCCATACCATTTGCATTGTGACGTTGCAGCTCCTCCATCAAGGAGTTGAGCCTATTCTCCCATCCTTTGAATGTGGATCAACCCTGTGACTTATATTGGCCAATAAAATAGAGCAGAAGTAAAAATGTGCCAATGCTGAGTCTAGGCCTCAAAAGGCCTGTGTGTTTTTGTGTATTTTCTTGGAACTCTGCCACCACTATATGAACAAGCATAGGCTAGCCTGATGGATGATAAGAGACATGTGTCCCAATCACCCCTGTCACTCCAGCTGGCAGCCAACAGAACACCAGCTGTACATGAGGCCATCATAGACCAGCCAGACCCCTACTAACCTGCCAGCTGATGACAGGTGCATGAACGAGCCAAGCTGAGATCAGCTAAACCTGGCTCAGATCAGTAGAACCACCCCCCTGACCTATAGAACTGTGAGCAATAATACATGGGTATTTCTTGAAAAGAGAGGTTGACAAACTATGGCTGTGGGCCACCTGCCAGTTTTCGTAAAGTTTTATTGGAGCATAGCCATGCCCATTTATGTATTCTCTCTGGCTTCTTTCACATTACAACAGCAGAGTTAAGTAGTTGGGACAGAGACTGAATGGTCCACAAAGACTAAAATATTTACTATGTGGCCTTTTGAGAAAAAGTTTGATGATTCCCTGTTTTAAGTCACTTTTTTTGGGGTGATTTGCTACATGATAATATCTAACTGGTGTGCCACCCATTAAGAAATTGATAAATCATTTTGGCTATTGAATCTTGCAAAATAAACTATTTTTAAAAAACAATGTGTTAGACAGCAACTGACTTACTATCTCTTATAATTCTGTGGTATGACTGGGTTCTGCTAGGCTGTTCTTCTGCTCCACCTGATGTTGGATATTGATGTTATTTAGGAGTAAGACTGGACTGGAATTTCTGAGTACATTCAGGTAGCTGGCAGTTGATGCTGGCTGCCATCTGGGAGATCAGCGGGGGCTATTGACTGGGGCCCTATGCATATGGTTTGATGGCTGGGTTCTCAGAGAAAGTGTCCCAAAAGTGAGAGCTTTGGGAAGCCTAAGCCAAAGCTACTTCTCATGACTTAGCATTAGAAGCTGACTTCTGCTGTGTTCTGTTGGTCAAAAATGAGTCATGGGGCCAGTCCGGATTAAAGAGGAGGGACTACATTAAGGAATAAATACTGGGAATTTAGGTTCATTGGTACAGGGGAAAATATCGTTGAATACTAGTTACTTCAACTACAACATACAACTTTTTCCCTCTCCTTCAGTGTTTTCTTTTTGTCTTCATTTATGGTATAGAAATCGTTAAACTCACCAGTATGCTCCATATACATGCATACATAGGAACATATATTTATGTGTATACATCGGATTATAGACTTAGTTTGGTTTGGTCGGATAGCGGAGTGATGTTTATACATGAATCTTTTGCCTTTGGAAAGGGTCACTTCACATCTGCTTCAATTAAAATGTGTGATGACTCTTTAACCTTAGAGTTTTAAGGCTTTTAATCATATTATGTAATTTTATCCATCTTTGGCAAGCTGATAATTTAGATTGGAAGGTGACCAACAATGAAACATATGAAATAATGTAGCAACTTTCCATGGTACTTCACTCTCCCTTTGGCAGCCAGTGCATCCCAGACACCTGTGGGCTCAGCATAACCCAGTCAACACAAAGTTTAAAAGAAGTCAGAGTTTAGGTTATCTAGGTGTTACAATGCTGCTCATTTTGAGCGTTCTTCTGTCAGTGATCATCTGAAAATCTCAATGCTATGTACTTTGAGCTCTTGGTTTATTTTGTCTCAACTGATAGATCAACCACTTTAAACCACAAAACCCCTGTCATCTGTTTTGTACGCCTGATTTTCAGAACATTCGCTTGCTCTCTAGCAGTTTTGAGATCTTTAACTTTCAAAGTGGCTATTTCCAGACCATAACACCTTCTTTCTCTCTGTCAAATTCCATAGCAACCATGCCTATATAGACGACCCCCCCCCCATATGCACGCCCCACTCTCCCAGACCTGTATAGTAAATACAAAGCAGGAAGACACAGAAGTTATTTCTCTTTATTTTATGCTAGAAGTTAAATTGAGTGGGTTTAAAGTGAGGTATAAATTCCTTTCTTTTGCTGACTTCTTTCCTGTGAATTTAGAGGAAAAGTTATACTGACCCCTTCCTCTCAAGTATTCTCTTTCCCCTGTTTATGATATTCACATGTTAAAATAAAAATTCTGCACTTAATTCTGATTTCTTTTAAAAAATTTTTTTTATTATATTATGTTAGTCACCATACAGTACATCCTGGTTTCTGATGTAAAGTTCGATGATTCATTAGTTGCGTATAACACCCAGTGCACCATGCAATACGTGCCCTCCTTACTACCCATCACCAGTCTATCCCATCGCTTTCTTACATGATTATGTCAAATGTTTCCACCTACTCACCATCCTCTTTCACTGTAATCTCTCACAATCTATCCTTTTGTGTTGCTGGTTTCCTCTGGATTACTCTGATGCTCTGAAGCAAATCTAGGGATCCATGCTAGCACTGTATCCATTCAAATGCTCTTACTCCGTTATTTCCAGACCTTCAGCTATTTCTTATTCTCTGTGTTCAGTCCTATCCCTGCTCTCTCTGACCTATTTCTCTCACTCCTGCTATTTCACACAGTAATCAATCAGATAGTGGCAGGTAAAATGATCACATCTATCCCATTGGGGGCATGTCTTCTAGGAGTATGGCAGGCCATGTGGAAGAGTAAACCCCTCATCTATGATTTACTGCATAAACACAGAAGACAAAGACCAGAATCATGATCAGGAGAGATAGACTCTATGCCATGGAACAAAGCTAAGAGAGGAAATTTTAAGGCTAGTGTTTGATCCAACTGGATTCGAGAGAAGAAGAGAAGGGGATTCTAAAATAAGAAATCATGACAACAGGGAGTGAGAGACAAGGTGAATAAAATGTATCCTGCAGCAATTTCATTAATGGAGTAAGGACCACAGTGTCAGCTTTTTAAATATGGTCATGTTGGATTCCTTTAAATTGCTGGAGCAAAACTCACTTACCATTGTCTATGTATTCCTCCTATGTTTTCAGTATTTTTGTATATACAGCTTTGTCTGTTTTTTATTTATGAATATCTTGTGAAAGTTAGGCCTGGTTCTAGATTCTACTCTACTCTATACTACTCTACTCTAGATTCTACTCTAGATTCTCTACTCTATACTCACTACTTTAACTATTTTTTAGGAAAACTTATTTTTATGGAATTGTAACTTAAGTGAAATGCACAAATATGAAATATAGAGCTTGCTTTTTTGCTTTCTTTTTTTTTGCATATTTACCTATATCAAGCTATAGAAACTATTGCCCATGAACTGTTACATGCTCCGTGATGTCCCTTCTGAGGAACTACTACCCCAAAGGTTAATTTTGCCAATTTAAAAAATCTATAGCTTTAAAGGTATTATTGGTAGACAACAAATGAAATATTTCCGTGTACAATCCTGAAAGTTTCCTCATACCTCTTTGCAATCCCTCCCTTTCACACTTCCTTACTCTCCAATCCCATAACAACTATTGATTGCACTTTCCTGTATTTGTTTAAAAGATTTATTTATGTATTTATTTATGTATTTATGTATTTATTTATTTATTTATTTATTTATTTGAGAGAGAGAGAGAAAGAGAGAGAGAGAGATATTGGGGGAAGGGGCAAAGGGAGAGAATCTCAAGAGATTCTCTCCTGAGTGCAGAGCCACATGTAGGGCTCCGTTCCAAGACCCAAGACCATGACCCCAGCTGAAACCAAGAGTCAGACGCTCAACCCAGTAAGTCATGCAGGTGCCCCTGCACTTTCCTGTATTTTACATAAATGGAATCATACAGCATTTAATTTATTTGCCTTTTCCACTGAACATAATTATTTTGTGATGTGTACTTGATAGAGCATGTTTCAATACTTAATTTTTGTTCTATTGCTGAATAGGCTTCCAGGCTATGGATATACCACACATTTTAAAAAATCCATCTGTGTTTCCAGTTTTTGGCTATTACAAATAAAGTTGTAGTGAACATAATATAGGCTTTTTATTTATCTTGGGTAAGTATTAAGCAGAATGGCTTGATCATATAATATGCTTATATTTAACTTAAAAAAAAAACTGCCCAACTTTTCCAAAGTGGTTGTACCATTCCATTCCCACTAGCAGTAATTGAAAATTTGTGTCTCCATAACCTTATCAACACTTAGCATGGTCAGTCTTTTTAATTTTAGCCATTCTAATAGATGTGAAGTAGTATCTCATTCTGGTTTTATTTATGTTGCTTTTCTTTATAAACAATAATATTGAGCATCTTTTCCTGTGCATATTTGTTATCCATATATTTTCTTTAGTCAAGTATCTCTTCAGTTCTTTGCTCATGTGCTTTGTGTGTGTGTGTTTTAATCGAGTTGTTTGTTTTCTTATTGTGTTCGAGAGTTCTTTATGTATTCTGGATAGAAGCATTTCATTAGATACATGATCTACAAATGTTTTCTTCTAGTCTGTGGCTTGCCTTTTATTCTCAACAGTTTTGAAAAGCAGAACATTTTGTGGATGCTCTTGGTGTCATAGCTAAAAAATATTTGCCTAATTCAAGTTAACAAAGTTTCTTCTTTATTTTCTTCTAGAAGTTTTATGGTTTTCAGCTTTACATTTAGGTCTATAGTTTATTTTGGATTACTTTTAAAATGGTACGAGGTATGGATCCAGTTGTGGTCATTTTCAATTATTCTACCACTATTTGTTAAAAAGACTAGTTTTACTTGTTTTGAACTTTATATAAATGGAACTATGGAATTGTTTTATTTTATCTGATTTCTTTTGCTCAAAATTTTGTCTTAAAATTCATTGATTTTGTTGTGTGTACCAGTAGCTTATTCTATTCCCTTGCTCTATAGTATTTCAGTGTATGAGCATACCATGATCTAGTCATCCATTCTATAGATGATGGGCATTTCCATTCTATTATTGATGGACATTTTGGTTGTTTTCAGTTCCTTCCTCTTATGAATAATGCTGTTATGAACATTCTTGTCTTCTGGTGACATAGCAATAATTTCAGTTGGGCATATATACTTAGGAGTGAAATTTCTGGGTCATAGGGTATGAAAATGTTTAGCTTTAGTGGACCCTGCCAGAAAGTTTTTTAAGTGACTATATCAATTTAGTCTCTTACCAACAATGTGTGAGAGTTCCACTTATTCACCAATGCTTGATATTGTGTCTTTCTTAATTTTAGTAACTCTAGAGAGCATGTAGATGCATCTAATTTTAGTTTAATTTGCATTTTCCTCAGGAATAACAATGATGAGCACAAGGCATAGCACACAGGCCAATTGGGTATCCTCTTTTGAAATTTTATTCAAGTCTTCAAGCCTTTCTTCATTAAAATTTTTTTTATTTGTAGAAGTTCTTTATGTGTTTTGGATATGAGCTTTTTGTTTGTATGTAGAAGTTCTTTTCTTTTTTAAGATTTTATTTATTTATTTGGCAGAGAGAGACATAGCCAGCGAGAGAGGGAACACAAGCACGGGGAGTGGTAGAGGAAGAAGCAGGCTCCCAGCGGAGCAGGGAGCCCAATGCGGGGCTCGATCCCAGGACCCTGGGATCACGCCCTGGGCCAAAGGCAGACTTAATGACTGAGCCACCCAGGTGCCCCTGTATGTAGAGGTTCTTAATCTGAGAACTTAATTTTAAAATATCATACTTTTCAATCTTTTCATACAAAGCTTGTGCTGTAATGCTTCATTTAAGAAATCTTAAAAGTAATGTCATAAAGATTATCTCCTATTTTTTTTTAGAACCTCTTGTTTTCTTCTTTGAAATTTAGATCTATGATACATCTTGAATAATTTTTGTGTCTGGGTGAAAGACAGGTCAAGATTCATTCTCTTAAATGTAGATGTTCAATTAATGCAATATTGCTTATTGAAAAGACTATCCTTTCCCCAAACTGAATTGCAGTGGTACCTTTGCCATATAGCAGTTGATTATATGTGTATGGGTCTGTTCACATACCTTCTGTTCTATTGTTCTAGCTTTGTACATTGTCCTAATTAGACTTATAACGGTCTTAAGATCTGGTAGGGAAAAATTTGTTTTCTTCTTCAGGATTGCTGTGATTTTCCAAGTCCTTTGTATTACCATATAATTATAGAACCAGTATAGCAGTTTCTGCAAAAACTCACTGGGATTTTATTGTGATCACATTAAATACACAGATAATTTGTTAAGAACTATCACATTCAAAACATTGATTCCTCCAATCTGTGAACATGGTATATTTCCTCTTTTATAGATCTTTAATTTATGTCAGCATTGTTTTTTAGCTTTTGGTACAAATGTCTAGGATGTCTTTTATTACATCTATTTTCAGATATTTGATGCATTTTCTGGCAATATTAAGTAATACTATTTTAAAATTTTTATTGATTTTATTTTCCAAGTTTTGCTAGATGCAAAAAGACATACATTAATTCTGAGCATTGACCTTTAATATAGTAATCTTGCTAAATTGACTTACTTATTTTAAAATTTTATGTGTAGAATCTTTTGGTGTAGTCTACATGTGGAATCACCTGTGATTAATGATAGTTTCCTTCCCTGCAACCCGCCCCCCCAATCTTTATGTCTTCTTTCTTTTACTTGCATAGAACAGGATCTCATACAATTCTGAATAGAAAGGTAAAGATGATGGTAAACTCCCTTGTTTTCTTTCTACTATATTTTATTTTATCCCACTGCCAGTACTAGTTATGCTTAAACTGTAATCTTTAGATTTTTCTCCCTCCTGACTTTCCTTTACATAGGAATCTCTGCTCCAAGCAGTATCCTAAATTTCTTCCCCAAACTCACATAGTCATCTGGGGTGTGGACATTTCCTTTGGCTTATGTTGAATAATGTTGATTAAAGAGTCTATCAATCTGATTACAAGATGACATAAGTACTATAAGAGGCTAAGTAATTTTCTGTCTTTTATACTAGACACCATTTCTGGAGTGCAGGGATTATGCCTGTTATTTCTTTATTCCTAGTATCTAGAACCATGCCTGGTGCATCAGAGATATTTGATATTTGATGAATGTTTGCTGAATGAAAGAGTGATGCTCCAACTCTGAACTTTCACTAGTCTTCCACATCTATTTATTAACTCAATGTTTTCATTTAGCTGTACCTCCAGGGGGACAGGTATGCCCTGAACTCAATGAAATAAACATTTTCTCTTCTTCTGTGTTCCTCTCCCAATGACTCAACTGTCCAATTAGCTCTCTGGGACATTCATCTGGTAGTTAATTTTTTACTACTTCCTTTTTAAAAGTCTCATTTGGCTTCACATATCAAGTTAGTTCTCATATCTTATTAATTCTTTCTTGCTGGGCTTTTTGGATTTGAGCCTTCTTTTCCATTTCCATAGTCATTACCCTAGTCTAGTGTTTTATAACTTCATTCCTTGACTGTGCTATCTCTTGGTTGTGTTACTTGTTTCCAGTCCCTCTATTCTTCAATGTACTCACCACACACCTAACAAAACAAAACAAAACAAAACAAAACAAGTCTTCCTTAGACATTACTTTAGTCATGCATTTCCCCCAAGAAGAAAAGTAGATTCTCTTTATCTATGCTAATAGCATGCCAGCCCTGTTTTATTTCATACTATGTGCATACATACCCTATTTATCTCCAACATAGTCATTCATTCCACTTCACAAAATTTAGCCTCCTTGTTATGCCCACTTCTTTGTCATTGCTCCTATAATTCCATGGAATGGCCGCTTCTTCTCTTTCAAGATGCTATGCCTGTAACTTTGTATAAGACTTGGCTCCAGATTTACCTCTTTCAAAAAGATCCCAATGAATTGTATCATCTCAAATGAAATGTGCCCTTCATTTTACACATTCCTAATATTTTTCATCTATAAGTATTACTCTAACGACCAGTTATCAAGGAAGCACAATTTGGTAGTTCAGAAATGATACTTTAATACTAAAGTCTTTATGTTAACATGTGCTTTTTTACCATGATTACAAATGTTTTCCTGATGAGGAGTTATGGATTTGGGCTATCTTGTGAGGAATGCAAGAATTGTGACATTCAGATGTGTGAAAGATGTGTTGTGCATAAGCAAAGTAAAATATTCTTGTTTTTTTGAATTTTAAACAGAGACTCGTACTATTTTCACGCATTAGATGGAATATGGTCATAAATCATAGCATAAGAACTCAGGCAAGAAAATGTGTGATATATGATTTATGAGGATTATGGGGTTTGTGAGGACTAAAGGGGATCCAGGTATTACCTGACCCACCGTCTTTAGTTCAAACTGAGGTAAATAGAGTCCTAGAAAAACTGTGACTTATCCAAGATCTCACATCTAATTAAGAGTAATTGTGATTATAACTGAGGTCTCCTAATGTGAAGGCCAGTGTTTTGTTTTGCTTTGTTTAATATTACATAAGGTCACCTGTGCTATTTTTAAACTACCATCTTAGCCCAGCTGCATTGTCAGCTCCCAAAAGTCAGGACTGTGCGTTTGTTTTCTTCTACTTTTCTCCAGAGCTGTTCTCCCTGGAGCAGGACTCAGTTTCAACATTTATGATACCTCCTTTCCCCTGTGTTGTATTCTTTACCTGGAAGACTGTCAATAATGTTTTCAGAATCATAATAGAGAGGAGACTTTTTCTCCTAAATCACTTTTTGGGCATTTCCCTTAAGAATAGAGGATTTAAGACTTGTGCATGATCAGGGACTCCTGAAATTTGTCTTAGCTATGAGTTAAGAAGGTGGAGGTCCTGAGCAGGATGACCTACTACTTTTCTCTATTACCTAAATCATTCTTTATTTCCTAATCCCTTTTAGGATCTGGTCAGAACTGGAAAAAAAGTATCAATAGGAGAAGTTCAAGCTCATCAGAGGCTGCCTGTTAGCTTCGAAACACTCAAGTTTCCACATCCTTGCTTACCCTTAGGCTACAGATCTAGGGCAAGCCACAGCTCCATGTGTTCTCACAGCGATGACTCTTCCGTCACTGTTCTTCCCATTGGGAATCGAGCCAGATGTTGAACCTACGATGGTTCCTTTATCAAGACATTGACAGAAGAGCCAGAATATTAAACTCTTGACCTCCAATATGAGCCAACAAATCCCAGATACAGATTTCAATCAAGAAACAACCATTTCCCTCAGAATGTAAGCAGGCTGTTGCTCAGCTCATCAGGTTAGAATCTCGCTGTTAAGTTACTACCCAGAGGGCACATTATTCCTTTTTTTGTTTTTTTATCTCTAGATTAGAGTTCCCCAAACTAGCAGAATGTGAAGTAAAACCAGCTGTTTACAAGAGAGGAAACTTTTGCTTATGTATATATAGGGGTCCAAGTAAATAGCCTGATTAAAAACGGACAGGCAGTTAAAAATATGATCCACTGAGTGGTGTAGGGCAGGCATTTAACTTAAATGTGAAATCTTATGATATCCGTTTGAATTGAGAAGGAAAGCATGTTTTCATGCAGTGGTATTCGTGAAATGTTATGCATAAGCTCAGAAAATTCATTCATCATGGGAGTTCGAACACTGTTAATTTGTTTTAAGCAACTTCTATTATACCACTGAAGTCTTCCTATTACATAACAGCAGCACTGAGTCATCTGTTTGCTTAGTTACTTCATTCAATTATGGGTACTATAACTTTCAAACTTTATAGTCTTTCCTCATTTCTCTCTTACTTAAAGAAAATCAACAAAACAGGAATTGTTCCTACAGTCGTCCTTTGTAAGGAAGGTCCCATCTGAGCAACATTATTCCAGCCGTTGTAGTTCATTTTTTCTCCTTAACAAGAGCATAGAAGTGGTCTTTTTTCCCCTTGAATGTGCATATTCCTGAGGGAGCTTAAAAACTTCCATAAATCAATAAAGTAATTGCTACATAATGACCTATTGTTAGTGTTCGTGCCCAGAATGATGTCACAAGGGGGTAATGGAGCTACTGAATCAAAAAATGGCAGCTGTTTCCAATTTATTTGAGAGTCAGTTGGACAGAAAATTAAATAAACACATAGACAAGAAGGACAAGGGCAAGTCCTTGTATTATTCTTATGATAGTTTTAATTCAATTGCAGAAGTCAGCAGGCAGCTGATATTGTGGCCCGGAGTTTCATTAATTGCCTGTCTCGCATGTCAGTGAGACAGCACATGCTCACTTCATCATTTTCAGCTTTTGTTATTTGCATTTTAAAATACACACACCAGTGAAGCATGGATCAAACTTTTCTTGTGTGTGGGGTTTTTTGTTTTTTTTTCCTTGTTAGAACAGCCCTCCAACTCTCAGAAATGTATGATTGGGAGAAGTGGCTTTATCCTCTACCTGCAATGATGGTGTCTCTTTCCTCCCTCAGGGCAGGCAGCCTAGAATTTTTTTAAATTACTCTCTCCTCCTTGGGGGAAGGCCTGAAGACTTGTATTTGTTGTGAATCCTGAAGAAAAAAGCGTCACCCGGTTTGCAGGCTCTTCTCCACTGTGACTGGGAGCTTTGATGTGCCCTTTTGATGTTCCTGCCTTGAGGCAGCTGGAGAGGATTATCAAAAGTAGCCTTAACAGGCCAGGTTGGAGCTGGGGGTGCAGCTCCATTGCAAGCCAGACTTCACATCCCTAATGTAAACACTTTCACTGAGGTGGGGTTGCCAGAGTGCAGATGAGATTTCAAGGTACTGCCAACCCGGCCTGCCTCGATAGAGCTTTGATTTCAGACCATCCTTTTGGTTGGATGCTATTGTCAGGTGATTGAGTGATTTGCTATGTGGTCTGGTAACCACTACTTTATTTATTTATTTATTTTTTATGATGGGATCTAATTGCAACTAGAGAATGACTTCAATTCACCATTTAAAGGAATTGCAGTTTTCTCCTCAGAACCATACAGCCCAATTTTAAAAGATTCCCTTATGGTAAAAGGACCTTTCAAAGGTAAATGAGCCCCTTTAATTTTAGGGACGAGAGAACGGAAGTCTGGTGTGCCAGTTAGAGATTCTTAGTGTAAACTGGTTTTGTTTAGATTGTAACGAAATGAAGAAGAAAGGAATTTTCTAGAAGAATATCCTGGGACTCCCAAAGGCTTGGAGGCCAGCTTTGCAACCAGGCTTTGTAAGTGACAGAAATAAGGGTGCTTTAGAGGACCAAGAAACAGGAAACAGGAAGGGCAGTGTAGGATGGGAATGGAGGGTTCAAAGAGGCAATAGCTAATTAACACATAAATACAGTATTTTAGAGAGTGATAAGTATCATGAAAAACAATGAAGCAAGGTGAAGGAGATAAGGAGCATCAGTATTGGAAGTCTTTTTGGTATGGGTCAAAAAAAGAGCTCCCTGCTAAAAACGTCAAGAGCAGACACCTGTTAGAACTGAAAGAGTATGCCGAGCAGGTAGATACCAGGGGGGAGAAAGAATACTCCAGGTAAAGGGAATAGGAAGGGCAAAGGTCTGACTTCAGGATATTCTTTCTGTGTTTAGTGAGGAGGCCAGTATGGCTGTGGAAGAATACGAGAGAAGGGTAGTTTGACATGAGGCCAGAAAATTGGGTGGGGTGGAAAGGGGCAGACCATATAGGGACTTGTAGGCCATTTAAGAGCTTTGGATTTTACTTTAATTTCACTAATGGTTCCCAGGGATAAATAGAGAATTTGACAAGCATGATGAAATGCTGATGTTGGGAGGTTGGCAAGACTCAGTTATGAGTTAGGCAAACCAACTCACAGTGATTAAAATGCATGCCTCAACAAAAAGCCCAAGTGATGACATATTATGAGACCTTTGGGAATACCCATGGATACTCAAAATCATGAATGGCTAATCTCTACATCCAAGGATCTTCTGCATTTACAGTTTTTTACTTTTGGGAGATGTCAGTGGAAAGTTATGCTCCAAAAGGGCATAACATGTTGTTACTGTATGACCTCAATGTCAAATTCCTAAATGCAAATTCACATCTTGGAAACTCACCTTTACGGCAGTTCTTTTGAGAGGAATTAATAACTTTCACTGGCACTGAATATTCAGGCTATTGAAAGTGTGTAGGTTTTGTGCCTTGTAAGAGTCTTTTTGCATGGTCTTCAGGAGAAACATTTCAGTTCCACAGATATAAAAGCCATTCAAAACATGTCGAATTTCAGTTCAAAGTTTTAATTGCATTTCTTTAAAAATGCCTTGACATAGAACCTAAGGCAAGGCACTTCTAAAACAAAATAATGACTACGTCATGTGTATTAATAATTGCAGAGGGAAGCAGATCTCCTTATTCTATTCTGAGAGGGTTATGGAATAAGCCCCCCAAATTGGGCAGATATAAAAGGGGATGGTAGCTGTGGTAAAGGAACATTCAAGTAGAGTTGGTGCCTTGGGAAGCAGAAGACTCTGACTTTCTTTTCTTTTCTTTCTGTCTTCCTCATGAAGCACTGAGTGCTTGCGTCTAGCAGGGAGATAGGTGGAGAGGCATAACCATTATTACTACAGAGAGAAAGCCAGACAGGTAAACACTTTGCCCTTGATCAGTTCAGGCACCAGATTATTGCCAAGTAGGCATCTGCTTTTGAGAGCTGACAACAAGCTACCGGGAGGCTTCTGACATGAAATTAAGACTCAGATTGCATTAAATCCATAAGATAAGCAGATAGCCTCTTAGGCAGGTGATAGACAGGGGTCTTTTTTAATTTAGTCTTTTCTTCATATATTTGTCTTTTGTTGTAGTATAGTTCAGTTGTCATAAGCATACGTGATGCTTGCTTTAACAGAAAATGTAATTGCCCTAGTTTGAAATAGTGGTTAAAAATGTGTATTTTAGAATAAAATGTATGTGGGTTGAAATCTCAGCTCACCCATTACGAAAGATACGACCTTAGTGACTTAACCTCTGTTAGTTTTTGGCTCATCAGCTGTAAAATGGAGAAAGTAGCGGTGCCTAAGTTTAAATGCCCAATAAATCTTGGCCATTATTTTTACTCTTAAGAAAAATTGGGATGGATGTGGATTTCAACAACAAATGATAGTGCAGTGGTGAATCTGCATGATTGGTGGTGGCTTTTATAACCTGACGAGGCAGTTATTAAGAGATGAACTGCTTCCTCAAATGGTGAAATGGAACTTTTTTTTTGGTCACAGACGACCAATGTGAGAATCTGTAACGTGCAATATAGGGGAGGGTTTTCCCATGGGAAAATTGCTCTTGAGTTCTGGGGGAGCCTCCCGGCCCTGCAGTGGTCTCACCAGTGGTGATTCCACTGAGTCAGTCCTGGCCAGATGCTTGGGTGTGGAATGGTGATAGTGCCAATTCCAGAACAAGTGGACACATGGAAAGGATAGATAAATTCTTACTGACCATTTATTTGTTAGACTGGCCTCTCATCTTCCTTGTCAGTTACAACCATCTGGTTCCCTTACTAACTAAACCAGATCCCTGAATGCCTCTCTTTTTGTGATTTCTCACTCTATAAAAAAATGGAATTTTGAAACATTATTTATAAGAAAATATGTAATGTATTTCTATTTTATTTGTTCACATTTTACTTATTTAGTAGAAATGAAACACATATGTCAAAGGACCTAACCCCTTTTCTTTCCTACCAGGTCCCTTACAGGGTGATGTTTTAATTAGACTACTACGGTCGTAATCTGTATATACATAAAATACAGTGTATTTTGCAGCCTATCTTTTAGGTATAGCTTCAGCATCTGCCACGATTAGTGATTTCAATTACATACCCATGGAATCACGTGGGTGCCTTTATTACAGTGTATTTTTTAAAGAAAAAGAAAAGACTAGACTAATGAAATAGTAATAAAGAAAAAATAATGGAGGATGTAAAATTGCGTATAATCACCAAGTTTTCACTTGATATCGCTACTAAAATATACTTCCCCTCTAACTCCTCTTCCTCTCAGATGCATTAAAATACTTATACACCGAAGGTTTGTTTTTCCCTCATCCCACCAATATTGCATCAAAACATAACACCAATTGCTTTGGTGATGTTAAAAAAAAAAGTAACGTTTGTAGCTAAGTAACCCTGTTGTCTTTCCATCTGAGCTTCGCTTTTAAAACTGCTTAGTTTTGTATGAGATTTGCTCGTAAGTCAGGTTTTATGAATCAAGAAAACTCTGTATGGTCTTGCTAAAGCAGCATGTGCTGCTAATTTCTTTTTACACTGCCACTCTCTGAGACACATGCACACACTTGTGGATATAAGCACATACCCTATTAGCTTTTTATACTTAATAGGGCCCTTGGCATTTTTGAGTCTTAGACTAATTTGTTTTATTCTGCCTCCCTTCTGTTGTAGTCAGGAAAGTGAGTTGCCTTAAAGTTAAGTGCCCTGTGATCATCCTGCATGAAGGGCATCGCACAAGTCCTATCATCTGATTGATTAGATACTCTCCTCCCTGATCTGTTCTCTTGGCCACTGGAATTTAAAGAGAAATGGGACTTGGTTTGTCATTCACAGGATGTTTTGACTGTGCCTTTACTCTCCCCAGCCCATTAAGCTCATAGCTCTTATACTCTTCAACAAATATTTAACACCAAGGGGAAGTAATTCATTCACAAAGGGAGTTTTGTCAAGGTGGTCTGTTGTATCTTTTGCATAGCATTATCGCATAACTAAGTATTAAGATTCTATCTAAATTAATTCCTTCCTCAAGATTCTTACATCAATGCTAAAGAGAGATGGTGCTACTACATCAGTTTCCTTGGAACTGAAGAATTAGATTGTGTTTTTCTCAACAGAATGTGATTGAGGTCACATTTTGATGACAAGAGTCAATATTATTCAGTAATCTCCCCACCTGTCAGGTGTTATTTAGAAATTCTACCTCGGTTCTCCTTGTTATCTTTAGTGGCTTAAAAAAGCTAATTTAGTTCCTAATATAAGGAAAAGTTATGATTTAGTCACCAAAATAAATTAATAATAGTGTTAAAATAGTACGGGATGTGCCTACGTTTCTGTCAATGCTGACCCATTGAATTGTGCTTGGTAAAAAATTCAATATACAAACGGATTATAATATGCGAATACCATTGTGTGTATATTAAGGTTTTATTTTGAAAGCACTTACGATTCATCATTTTGTGTATTTAAATATATTTAAAAAATAATTCATATCAGGTCAATATGTGTAATAGCACATAACGTATTTATTATTATTGGGACTCATTATTATATTACTAAAATACAGGTTATTTTCTGCCTGTACGTAATTTTGTTATTATTTTTATGAAGAAATATGATTTAGCATCTTAATAATACTGTGCTTTCAAATCCATAACTAAAGACTGAAAACTTCATTGGCACACCAAGGTCATTTTTACAATTTGAAAGTAATGTATGTACGTGGTTTGGCTATAAGAATCCCAGATCAAAGTGTATTAATTCGTTTTTGAAAGCACTTCAGTTTAGTCTTTACAATATTCTCTTTTAAAAACCACCACTGGCTTTCATTGCTCTTTGCCTGAGCCTCATATTCCACATTTTTGACTGTGAGGTTTTCCATTCTGTTTTCCTCTTTCCC
>NW_024425119.1:21425505-21463842 GCF_017311325.1 Ursus maritimus
CTCCTTTCATTCCAGCCAGAAGTAATTTTTGTCTGGACCAGTTCTTCAAGTAAAAGATGAGATTATACGTCAGTAATAACAACCAACAACTCATTTCTTCCTATCTTCCTAAAGCACAAATTAGGCATTCCTTGTGAACATGGTACCCTAATAGATATTATAAAAGAGATATTTAAATAAAGGAATTATTGATTTCAAGGGATTTAATACATGACTATTATCCTTCTTTCCGAGTAATTTTTTAGAACCTATAGCTCTGAAATAATCTGTATGTGGCATTGTAACAAAGTAGGGCCCTTCTTGAAGAGTAAGGCAACGCAGGAATGAGATTTATCTATCTCGAATCTTCACCATTCCATAATGATGGCATATTATGCTTCACTGTTATAAAAGAGTTAAACTTTGTTGTATTGAGGTTTACAGGGCCTCTCATCTGCTCAGATTGATCTAAATTTTCTAGACTATATTTTCATGATTTCTGGGCTACAGAGAGGGAACCAGAGATAAAGCCAGTGAAATTCTGTGAACATGACTTATGAGCATCTGGCTAACTACTGAGATCAGGCCTCATAGAATGCCAGTTCCTAAGTGGAGTCACCAGGCACCTCGAATCCAGACTCAACTTGCAGGTCAGAAATGCATAATTATTTGAATACCTGGGGATTGTGAGACTTCGAGGGACTGAGCCACATAAATTAACTGCCACAACATTGATATTTAACAAAAATAAGAATGTCTAGATTTGTTTAACCTTCTAGGAGAACATTGTACCATAGTGATCTTTTTTAAAAATACGAATTTAAATTCTCAACATGCATTCACAAGCAAACTTTGAAACTCTTTACTCTGATTTTGGTGTTTTCCTATTTGGAATGTATATAAATTTAATATCTCCTATGTAGCATTGTGCAATGATGGTATATTATATATATATACACATATATATAATTATATTTATGTATCATATGTTTAATATACTATATGATATATTCTCTATATGGAGAGAACATATTTATATATAACATATTTAATATATACCATGTATTATAGATATAATCAGATAGTTAAGTAATTAATTAAAAATATTTACTTAGCTTTTATACTATATGTTAGATTCTATTCCAGAAGATAGAAATGCAACTGTAGTATAAGACAGAAAAGGGCCTTCCTTCTCTGGAGCATACGGTTAAGATATGGAGATGGAAAATAAGCAATTAAATAAAAAAGATGATTTCAGACTGTGATAGATATTGCACAGACAACAAAACATGATAATGTGAAAAGAGAGACTCAGGTGGAGGTAAGACAATTTCAGACTGGGTGGTCAGGGAAGGCATTGGAGATGCGATCTAAATAATATAGAGAAGTTAGGCATATGGGCATCTGGGGACAGACTGCTGCTACTATGAGGGAGGACAGCAAGTACAAAATTCAGAAATCAGGTATGAGCGAGGTGTGTCTGAAAGTAGGAAAGGCAAGTGTGACTGGTGTCCAGCGAGTGGGGGGAAGAATAATGCAAGATGAAGTCTTGGAATTTCTCTGGTGCAAGGGTCTGAAGGCCTGGGTTTCCATTCTTACTGCAATGGGAACGCAGTGGACAGTTAAACGGGGAAGAGATGTTATCTGTTAAAGATCTCAGGAAAGAATTGGAGGGCTGCAGAAGGGAAATAGGCATCAGCTATGAGGCTAGTTCAGTCATCCAGGTGACTTGGACTAAGGTATTGTTTGAGTAGGTAGAAGTGGACAGATTAAGGATATGTCTGTACCTGTGGGAGACAGGGAGGGAGATCAAGAATATGCTTTAGTTTACGACTTGGTCTCCTAGACAAATGAGGATTCCCATTTGCTGAGATGGAGCTGATTGGATCTTACTCACTTTGAGATACATTTATCCATCTAAGTGGAAATGATAAACAATTAGATATATAAATCTTTGACTCAGGACTAAAAATGTAATAATGAATGTAATCAGAATATAGGTAGTATTTAAAACCATGGGTCTGAATGAGATCATCTTGAAAGAATATGTAGACAGAGGAAAAAAAAAGAGAACAAAGTAACAAGCCTCAGAGAATCATGGTATTTTGAGATTGGGATTGAGCAGTAAAGAAGTCAGCAAAAGAAAGGGAAATAAAACAACCAGTGAGATTGAAAGAAACCTGAAACGGAATGTGTCACAGAAAAGAGAACACCTCAAGAGGAAGGAAGTTGAATACTGCTGAGAGTTCAAGTCAGGTTAGGGCATAAAATTGATTTGGCAAGACTGAGCTCACTGGTGACTGGAACAAGAGGGCCATCATTGGAGTAGTGGGGATGGAAATCTACTTGGACTTATTCTTCTC
The DNA here is from genome assembly GCF_017311325.1 of Ursus maritimus. NCBI lineage: Eukaryota > Metazoa > Chordata > Mammalia > Carnivora > Ursidae > Ursus > Ursus maritimus. Next base: position 21,427,848 of record NW_024425119.1, read on the forward strand.
ATTTCTAAAATATTTCTGCATAAAGAACCAGAATTGATCAAGTAAATGTCAAGAGCCCTCCTTCCCCTAAAAAAAGAGGAAAAATTCTTAATATTAAAGTATCCACTTTATTTATCATTCAAAGTGGTGTTCGTTTACACCAAGGGTGTTCTAAATTGTTACACAGATTGTCGCTTTCTTTAATATTTTAGTTATGTCTTTCTGATGTGGTCATCTTGATAAGTTACGGATGATACTCTGGAACCTTAACGATTGGAAATGGGGAATCCCCTGTTCTCATCAGCAATATATTCAGGATGAGTTACTTCTGCAGATGGCAAAGCTTATCCTTTTTTATGTTGATTCTTATTTGCCTCAATTTCAGATGGTGACATTTGCTGAATTTATTCCCGAATTCTGATGAGCTTTCTATTTGTAGCATGTAGCCTGATTACAATGAAAATAAAGAATTCTCCGCTTTTGGGGGTCCTAGTTTGGATGGAAAAGACATTGAGTATTTTTTGAAACTTGCTCGGTATCACCTCTACTCCTGTCACCTTTCTCTCACGCTGTCTTTATATATGAAACAACAACCATAAGTTACCTCCCTCTCTGCAGCCCACATGTTCCTCAAAGCTGTTCCAGTGAGCTGTGTGTTCTTTCTCTGCCAAGTTTTCTGTCCCTTCCCGTGCTCCTGACATAATTCCTTTCTTCAGGATATTTTTAAAAAGGCATTAGAGGAAACAATAAATACTAGGTGTTATGAAGTAAGTTCTTTAGCTGTTGATGAAAGTAACTTCAGGTTAAATTTTCCAGAATTAGTGACTGTCTTTTCTTTAACAAGAGAACTCTAAAGGACATTCACTTTTTTAATTGAACAAGTTGTGTGCCTCTAACTACTGCATGCATTGAGTCGAAAATATAAGCAGTTATCAGAAATGCAGATTTCAATATTCTTTATATACTGTTTTCAACTTCTGCTAATTTCTCATAGAAGAGAGTGAACAGGAAGTCGATAGGTTTATATGTTAGAGTCTTTAGAACCATATTATAATAATTGAGTTATTTTAGTCTTCATTCAATAATATCTTTAGATAATGCATACACATTTTTACTCAAAGTTGTGTGTAGTTAAAAAATTTACAATACTATATGAGAGAAAATAAAAATATTTAAAGCAAGCAACCCACATTTATGCTTAAAACATAAATCTTGGACAGCATTCTATATGCTGTACTCAGTAATGGTAGATTCAATTAAAGCTGTTTTGCAGAAATCCAGTGGCAAAATATAATTGAGCTATGACTATGCAAACTTACTCATCTGAATAAGTGTTTTCAATATTTATTTTAAACTAGAGAGGTAGGAGGGTTATGACCTAAGTTATGCCACTTTGAAAGCCCATTGAGGCAAGGTCAGCTTCTGTCTACACCCTTTTATACATTCCCTGACATAACAGCATATGTTATAAGCTCTTAATAAATTCATAAGTACAATGATGCTGTGTGAGTAGTAGACTGAGTCAACATGAGATAGATCAGAGCATCCTCCAAAGCCTTACTATGAGCAATTTCCTTCTGTCCTGTGTTTATATTCCCTCAGTGTCAGAGTTGCAATGCCTTACTGACTGTAGAGGCCTCGTAAATATATCTTGAATTAATTGATAGTATGTTTAAAGAAGACTTTTGCAGTATTCCATAAGTCATAGGGTATTTTTATGCCTAGTTAAATTGAACAACCATTTAATTTTGCTTGTGTTTCTATATGATTAGATGACACAGAGATATGGTGATTTCTTTCCCAATACTCTAAAAGGCCTGATATTGGAAACTCAACAGCTCAGAACCTGAGGTTGTGAACTTTGCTGGGTCTATTACTACTTTTGTTCCTGTTTCCTCATTGATTAAATAGGGGTAAGAATTCTTTCCACATAGATGTTACAAAACAAATAAGTCCCTGTTAGAACTGGGGTGAATAGGGCCTGAAGGGTTATTTCTAGTCATACAAGTGACTTTAAGCTTTCCTTCGTGCCTAGAAGATTTTTTTCAACTTTAGACTAACTTCCTCTTATGGGTTGATGACAGCTGGCTCACAGTGTCAAGAAACTTTTAGTTTTGCTGAGTTTCAGAGCAGACCCCTGATTCATGGTGGAAAACAACCTCATTTCTATTTTCACTAAGTTCAATTCTCTTTAAAATTATTGTCACTGAGAAATCATAGAACCTAGTAGTTGAAATGTCAGTCTCAAGCCTCCGATGCACATCTCTGTCATTTTTCTGGATTTTGGTCTTTGACAAGTCTCCAGACCTCTTTGAGCCTCTTCCTTGAAATAGAGGGAAAAAATAATATCCACTGCAAAAATTTGTTCTCAGGATTAAATGAGATAATGCAAGTAAAGCACTTAGTGTGATTTCTGGCACATGGAGCAATTATCAGCCATTGGCATTATTATAGATTTATTCAATAATATAAAATAAAATCTTAGCAATTTTAGCTACCATATTTAAGTAGAAAAACAATCAGTGAGGTTCTTTCTTTGATACCATCTGTTTCTCAGAGATTTTTAACAAGATTTACCATGGAGAATATCTGAGCCATGGTGTTGAGGGCAGAAAGGTGGTGAACTTTTTTTTTTTTATTAAAAAAAAAAAAAGATAAGTGGGGGGATGCCCACAGCAGTGACCACCAAGCTCCAGTTTCTCCTGACCCAATAGCCAATGATGAAAGGATGACAGTACAGTTTGGGAAGATGCTTTGGGAAGTGAGATTTAAGAGCTTGTAAGAAGTAGATGATCTAATTTAAAGGTAAAATAGAGATAAAATGCAGAACCACAGAGAAGATTCAGAATGAAAGAGGAGGAATGGTGCGTGAAAGTCCAGAACCAGGGGCAGAACAACATCAAAATGAGCAAGTGTGATCAAAACATGTAATTAAGTGAGCTTGACTATATAGAGGGCAATCAGGAAAAAAAAAAACCAAAAACATTCACAAAAAAAAAATCCTATTTCCCATATGGATCTCATGCTCTGGATTTGTTTGTTTGTTTGTTTGTTTTTCCACCTTTTGTTAAAATCTTGGGCAGCCCCAGTAGCCTTTCTGCCCTGCTTTAGTCATAAAATCCATTTCAGTAATTAAACATTTCCACCCAATGGATGCTTCCATCTTTTATTCAACTTAAATGTTCTTTCTCCCACTGTTCTTGACTATTTCAGGCAAGAAGATCTATAAGGGGTCATGGTGGGTTTCTTCCTTCTTGTTTTCTCAGACTCTCCTCTACCCCATGCTTATTGTTGTTTGATTCCATCCAAAGTTGGAATGAAAAAGAGGTAAAGAAAGGTCACCCTAGATGGATAGAGTTGTAATGTGGCTGTGTAACCTGAATGCACAGAAATCGGTCCATTCCCTTCATCTCTTTAGACTCTCTTTGGTGCAGGATATCTCTTAGAGCTCTTCTCTCTGAAGGTGGTTTGTGATTTTTCCCTCTGCTTGCTAACTTCCCAGGGACCACTCCAGGCTGGACTCACCCATCCCCTCCAGAGAGACTTCTAGGAAGAACTCCTTTTAAGACAGCACAATCCAGTTTCCTTCCATAGAGTCTATATCTGGTCCATGGGACATTAGCCTCTTTGCCCTGTCTTTAAGTGGCAGAGCAGCCAGTTCTCCATGCGGCCTTCCCTCTTTTTGATCTGTCATCAGAAAGGGACAGTTTTAGTCATAGCCTCTTGTTTTCAGAATAAACTGGCACGAGTCAGAGACTACTTTCCAAGCCTTTCCAACTCTATGCATCACATGTCAAGCCCCCCTCACTTAGCTTGAAGTGGGGGGACACCACCTTTCCTCTTCCCTGTTGTGGAAGTATGGGATGGGATATAATAGCACATTGAACAATTCTCCAAAGAAATTCTTGCTCTCAATTATTTTCTCTCTCCCAATGAATGTTTTTTATTCTCCTATCTAGTTTGAAAATGGGTAGTAGACTAGTTTTAGCAGAACTAATTTCATAATCTCTTCATACATCCTGTGTAGGTGGTCTAGCACCTTGGTTGAAAATGGAGGGCTATTTGGATCCTCTTGTTTTGTTCCTAACAGCAGCACACACCTCTTACACACTTCACATCCACTCAACCACACCTGTTTCTACACCAGTGCACTGCTGCAAGCAGGGCTGCATGAGTTCCAAGAAACTTCATGCAGAAGCAGGTTACCATTGCCTCAGCACAGACTGAAGCCAGGTCCTGGCCCTGCCTTATCAACATGGAGGTGTGAGAAACCAGGGACCCCATCATTACTCATGCATGTGCAACTGAGAAGTGCAGGGGATTTGTTGCCCTGTAAGACAGAAGTCAGTGGGAGATGGTAGACAAATTGTTTTCCCTTCTTCATCTTCTCCCACTTAAGACAGACTATCCTGAGATGCAGTTTATCCAACTTAGAGAACAATTAAAAAAAAAAGATTTTATTTATTTATTTTAGAGAAAAAGAGAGAGCACAAGTGGTGGGGAGGGGCAGAGGGAAAGAGAGAAGCAGACTCCCCACTGAGCAGGGAGCCTGACTTGGGGCTTGATCCCAGGACCCTGAGATCATGACCTGAGCCGAAGGTAGACGTTTAACCAACTGAGCCACCCAGGCGTCAAGTTATTGGATTGTCTTTTGCACTTAAACAATATGGGTTTTTTTCTGGTGGATTTAAATATATACCTACCTAACTACACACACACACACACACACACACACACACACACACACACACACACACACACACATGATTTACCATTTACTTCTTGGAAGTAAGATTCAGGCACATACTCTTTCTAAAGGTTTATGCTATTAGGTTTGAGCCCGTGCTTCACTTAAAATTAATTTTAGTTCTTTAATCAGATATTTCTGCCCAAACCTACTACTCGAAGCCCTATTCTCTATCGATTAGGAAGAATGGAAACACATTTTACCTCCATATGGCCTATAACGATGTAACTTTGATTTTCAAGACCGACACAGCATTCCCTGAATGGTGTTCAATTAGAAAAAAACTGATGTGAAAATAGTTGTTCTTGGGACAGGCAACAATTACAGGGAATAGTATATTGTAGATCAGGAACCATGGTGAATACTTTGCCAATTCAGGCTTCTAGGAAAATGATTATCACATTTTGCAAATGAAAATGCCTCAATTTACAGTGGGCATAATTTTTTTTTTTAATTTGTAGCAAACATTCAGAAATTCAGCTGTTTTCAAAGAACCTATTTTCTCACTAAACATTTTTCTAATTTGTGAAAAAGAATTACTAACTGAGACTTGCCTGACTATATAGTAGTAATCATAGACCACGCAAGCATAGTTTTTACAAGGCCAAATTTACAAAAGAATGCTGTTGCCTGAGGTTATCAGAAGGAAAATAGTGGCTATTTATTAAGTTATAATGATGAAAAATAAAAGTGGCCAGTTGTTCTGGATTTCACTGGAATAACTACACTTATCTATGACTCATGATCTTTTTTACCAAAATATTTAATGAGATTTTCAGTGTTATAAATTAAGACATAGATGGGTGAAAACAGACCAGCTCTGCCTTGACTACAACCCCATATGCTATAGGCAGAGAGAGTTATTCATTTCCACTGAAACGCACAGAAGCTCAACCATAAATCTAACACACATTGCATGTCTTTATAGGTGCAAATTGATAATTGGACATCAAAACAATAAAGTTATCCCATTGCAGAGGTGCAAATTAGCAGTCAGATTACAGATACCAGCAAGGGAGAAGACAAAGGGAAAGGAGCACATGATAGAAACTTCTATTGTTGCTGTCTGCCAGAGAGCCTATATTTCAAAAAGGAGACACCGTAGAAAAAAGCAGAAGACATTCTAAGGATTACATTTTCTATGACTGCTCTCTATGGAAAGCATGTTTTTTGTCTGTACTGTGTGAATTGAATCTATATCTCAACTCTCCGTTTTAAATGGCCCCAAATACCTACAAAAAATTCAAAAAATGGAAAGGATAATGTAGTGATAATACCGTGTAAGCACTTATACTAAACCCTTCACAATGAACAAGATCAAAGTATTAGCTTTGATAATTGCTGCAAGAGCAGATGCCTATCTTGGAAATAAGTTTTAAAAGTTGTGATGCCCTCATGTAGTGTTTACATTTCAAGAATGCATTCAGCAAGAGTGCTTTGGTAGCTTTATACTGATGTGTTAGAAATTCCACAAGAAACTTAGAAGACTTGTGGTCCAGTCTCATTATGACAGAATTGGTCTTTTTGTTAAATTATATATACAAGTAAAACATTAAGATATGGAAAAAAGGAAAAATATATTGGACCCATCTAGAAGAAAAAAAAAAGATGACTAACTCTTATACCAACAGGAAGAGGCTGAGCATTACCAGAAAAACAACTATAAAGACACCGTAAATCAAACAGCATAGAGTTTAGAACATCAAAAACTCAGAAATTTTCATCTATTATTAATTATGATAAAAAATTCTATCTCAGAATATTTTACACAGCAACTGTTGCAAAGAAAATCTACATCTTCCTGAGCTGAAGAAAGTTGGAAATAAGAACTAAGGCTCTAAGCTTCCAATGAAATTGGATGGCCATTAATAAAATATTTCAATGTCTTTGTACATTTTTCTTTCAATTAAAAAGCCACATTTTAAAAGGAAGACAATTTATTATTTCAATGGCGTTTAAATTTTTAATGGGACTACAATTAGAATAGCCATATATAATGTGGGAATTTAGTGAAAAATAAAAAATTATTTTTGCAGTTAAATTGTATTTTTTCACCTGTGTTACATGTAAGTGTACCTATGTTAGAAATTCTTTAAAAACTTTAGAAAAAATTGATATTATAGACTTTATTCTGACTTGAAGATGAAAGACCTTTATTAACCTCTCTATTAACCTTTTTATTAACCTTTTAAGTAAACTTCTTTTAGCCAACATAGGCAATAGCGGAGTAGGCTTCCTCACACTACCTTCAATGGTCTTGGAGGAGCTAATTAGTAGATAGAGTGCAGCACAGCTAGACTTTTCTTTATCTGTATCCCTTCCACACCAACAGACTTTCTATCCACGGAACAGCTGTATTCTAATTAACATGATAACCTCATCTTTCCTGTATCCACATCTATAACTGAGATTTTTCTGGTAATGGAATGAAGGAGCATAGATCAGGGCCAATCTAAAAAATCTAGGAAAATCGTTCAATCTTTGCTTTGGCTACAAAGCCTTATGTGGAGCTGAGTTTTCTTATGTGATGTAGATTTGCTATTAGAAGGGGAATATATATGTATGTATGTATATACATGCATACAGTGTGTGTGTATTCTCTTTTTTCTATGGGAGTATAGATCTGTTACAATATAAGTAGTTTTGCCAAGAATTCAATGAATGTGATTCTCCTGGTTACAAAATCAGTAGCACCAGGGATTCTAGATGTATTGTTTATAATAAATGGTTGTTAATGGGGCGCTTGGGTGGCATAGTCGGTGGGGCATCTGACTCTTGGTTTCGGCTCAGGTTGTGATCTTGGTGTCATGAGATTAAGCCCTGCATCAGCTCTGTGCTCAGTGTAGAGTCTGCTTGAGATTCTCTTTCCCTCTCCCTCTGCCCCTCCCGCTTATGCTCTCTCTCAAATAAATAAATAAAAATTTAAAATATGGTTGTTACCTGGAGGGTAAAATCTTAATACTCCGACTCAGAGCATAGTCGATGAGGAACCCTATAAACTAGAGCTCCCCTGGGCTGACCCCATTGTGTTGGGAAAAATCACTAAACTTCCTGAATTCACAATTTCCTCATCTATAAACAGTGATACTAATAATATTAATAACTACGTAGCTCAACTTTTCAGTTTCAATGACTTACGTGTAAAACTGGGATAAGATTTACTTCATAGGGTTGCTGAAAGAATTAATGAACAGTGTCTAATATAGTGTAGAAAAGTCTTAGACATTCAATAAATTATAATTTTATTAAAGTTCCTACAAATAGTTAAAAAGTACTTAAATTATTAACACTACATTTATAATATATATTTCCTATACTTGGCAAGATCGCTACCCTTTTTAAAATTGCTGTCTACAGATTTTATCATGGAAGAATAATGATACCCGAGAATATTGTCTTCCTAATAAATTAGTGGAATTAAATTTAAAACTCAACTTTACTAAGCAAAAAATGATTGTGGAATACAGGTGGAACTGTCTAACCATTTAATAATAACAGAGGGCATAATCATTTAACAATGTATTATTATCAATCCTAATAAACATCCATATCAGGATGTAAAAATTTTATTATAACGATTTATCCATACTGTGGAACTTATAATAAAAAGCTAGCGAAATCTATTTTAACTTTACCAGATCAACTGTGTAAATGGCTCGATATTAAGTTTAATGTTACCAGTAAAATGTGAAGCAAATATGATATAAAATAATTTGTTAAAATTGAAAGGAGAGAAATAAGGACAATAGTAAAACTTACAAAAAAGAGAAAAGATGTTCTGGAAGTATTTTTCAGTTGTGTCACCATTTAAGATTTAAGCTTCATAAAAATATAGGGACATGTTCAGAGGTGTACTGGATTTAGGTCTTGGATTCATGTGATCTCAATGGGCACAATAAAAAGGAATGCGGATTAACAGGGGCTTTTGGGAAAGTCCTGATAAATAGTGTTTCATCCTACTGAGTTTGATGAGTAATACTGTATGTGTGTATATATGTAGTTGTGTATGTATTCTACAATTAGAATAGCCAAAACAGGGACACCTCGGTGGCTCAGTTGGTTGAGTGGCTGATTCTTGATTTAGGCTCCAGTCATGAACTCGGGGTCATGGGATTGAGCCCCGTGACAGTCTCCATGCTAAGTGTGCAGTCTGCTTGAGATTCTCTCTCCCTCTTGCCCTGTTTGTGCTCGGTAAGTATGTAAGTAAGCAAGTAAATAAATAAATAAATCATAAAAAAAAGAATAGCTACATACAATGTGGGTATTTACATATATATAGACTGTGTAGTTGGAAAAAATGTTAAATTTATCTCAGTACAATTTGCAGATAAAAATCTAGCCTGTTTGAGGGAAATTTATTACTCCCAGTTGTCATCTCAGTTAAGAGCTGAGCAGTGAATAGAATCTCCTCAAAGTTGGTCTAACGTGACCCTTAAGGCAATAGTAGTTACTCTCATGGACTAGTTTTAGGTGTTAACCAACTCTGATGTAATGAGCAGCCACGTCTGGCAATCCACTGGGCCAGAGCTTGAGGAATTGTAATTTTTTAGATGACTTTCTTAATTATGATACGCACTTACATATAAGGATAATGCCTTGTCGCATATAACACTTCCAATGTTTAATACATATTTTTGTCCATTATCTTATTTAACCTTGTAACAATCTGGTGTATAGGGAACATAAGTATCATCAACTTAACTTTACAGAGAAGGAAATCAACGTGTCCACAGATTGAGGGACTCGCTAAGAATAAGAGACCTAGAATTTCAGTTAGAGTTGAGTCCCCCTTCCAGGCAACTCCTAATTGTACAGACAGACACTGATAAAACTTGTTTTAATCTCAGCATTTGTAGCTCAGTTACACGTAGGTTTTTATTTTTGCAAATTGGTGTGATTCAGTTTATTAAATGACTGAAATACAAGATTTGCAATTTATTCGTTCAGCTTTTCATTCGTCTGTCTTAGGACATAAAAATACTCTGAGGGGCTGTTAAAATAAAATTTCAACACTAACCCTTTGCTTCAATTTATTTTTCATTGGGTTTACTCCTCAAGCATTCTTTCATCCAATTCTTTCTTTTCTTTTGTAATTAGAACATTCATTTCACCCTTTTGTTAACATATTTATCTCTCTGCTGAGATGGCATCTTCCTTCAGGGCAGGGGTTATATTTAGGCCTCTTCGTGCACATTAAACGAATGTGTGGAACAAGACAGTAGCTAGTGCTTACTGTGGGCCAGTCAACTGTACTTAGAACTTCTAACTATGTTATTTCACCTGATCATCAAAACAACTCTTTGAGGTAACTACAATGAATAAATCCATTTACAGCTAAGTCAGCTGACACATAAAAAAGCTCTCTTCCTTGCCCAAGATCAGTTATAGACAAAGCTATAACACAAAGCCAGGCAGTCTGACTCTGGGTCCTTCGATGGTTGAATCAAGGGTAATAATCAGAATACCTGATGCTTTTGTAATGCTACTATGCCAGGTACTCTTCTAAGCACTTTGCATATATCAACTCATTTTTTCCAAATATGTCCACATTGAAGTGGTCAGCATCTTCAAGTGTTATTGAGGCATCATTTTCTCCAATAAGATTAATATGCTTGCAACTTCTGCAACATCTTCATCAATAATACTGAGTGAGCAGCACTGCCAGTGGGCTCTCAGGAGTATTCCTGGACCATTCCTATACCAGGATGGCTAGCAGTGACTTAGATATACAGGAAAGCACTTGGGAACACTATACACATATTCTAGTATCTTCAACTCAACTTTCCCTTAGTCAGATCCTCAAAATTTCTGAAACCACTCCACAGCTACTCAAAGGATGAGAAAGATGTATAAAGTACGTGATTGGAATAGAAAAAAGATAGCAGTCTTAACCAATTGATGCTAAACAAATCATAATTTTGCAAGTTTTACATATGATAAAGCGAACGCATTTATAGGGTTCTTTTCAAGGCCCTGAAGGGTCCAATGCAAGTGAGAGGTCTTAAAGCTCAAAACTCATCTTCGTGGTAATTTTGCATCATACTTTTAGTCAGATGGACTTTTCTCTCTCATGTTTCTTCCTTGTGTTCTCTTATGTACCTTCTATAATAAGTAATAATTTTTAAATATATTTTAGTTATTTACTTGTGTAGCCACCCTTAACATCCTGCATTCTGTTTTTATCTTAGAATATTTAACAGATTAATTAATTAAGGTATAATTAATTTATTGATTAATTGGGTACTTATTTAATTATTTAATTGAAGTATAGTTCAATAATCAGAACTGGGGTTCTTCATATTCTCCCTGCTTGGTATATAGACATAAATCTTTGGGATGCCTTAACTTTGCTGGTGGATGAAGGTTATTAGAAAGACATGAAGTCGTCTAATGTAATATCTCTTATGCCTGGTGGCAGGATCATACACTACCAGATAAGGAGTTTTTGGTTTTGATTTTTTGGCTAATAATTTGGTGATGTTAAACACAAGATACCAAAAGATGCATCAGTATGGTTTCATGGATTACAGGTTGCTATTGTAAGGAGAGCTGGACCAGAAAAACTAGGAGTAGATGGGTAGACACCATAGTCTGGGGAAGGACTTTATTGCTGTCTCCAAAGTTTACCACTTAGAGCTGTGCTGGAGATCCTTATGCTGTGGATGAATATCTGGCAGTCAGTATTTTACTTTAAAAATTCATAAGCTATATTGATCTTTGTTATTACCATGTTTATTTTCTTAACCCGAGAGGACCAAAGCCAATGGAGGATGACCTAGAACTGGAAAAATTTACTAACTATTCAATTATAGCACTTAATCCACTTCTTTCTGCATCTCAAACTAAGCTGTGAATTCTCTGATAGGAAATGTGTCTTGTCAATCTTTGAATTGTTCCCCACCCCACCATCACCTCTTCATTCTACACTATTCCAGTGCTTAGAACTTTGATACATTTTATCCACCTTGAAATTTGTGTCTAATGAATGGATCAGTGAAGAAGTAAATGACTGAATAAATATCTCAGTTCTTCTTGAGATAATTTTTATTTATGGCTAATCTCATCCATTCTATGCTTATTATTTTAGCTAGGAAATTATATTGAAAAATTACAGTCTCATAACAAATATTCAAAAATTTAATTTACTAGTTTCTATATATCAAAATTTTAGAATCCTCTTTGCCTCCTCTCACTTATAATTCCTATAAATTAGGTAGGAAAGAAAAAAGGAAATCTTAATGAAGCAAATGAGTCAAATATGAGCTGCTTCTTCCCAAGTAAGGAGATGCTAGTACTGACTGTTGGCTGAGGACATGTCCTTCAGTGGTTTTGTGAGTTGAGGCTGATCTATTTACTTCCTAAATTTCCTTCTTTTAGTACCTGTGGGGCACAAGGTGAATGACTTGGCAGGAGGTACCATTTGTGGCCATGGAATAGAGTGAAGTTGTTAAAGGGACCAGGATAGAAATAAGCCCCAAATATCCAAACCAATGGAATTTACTAGGCAAAAATTAATAACAAAAAAGCTATCTGAGGGCCTAAAATATATTTGATTTCTATGTGCATAATATCTCTAACTCATTGAGGTTCCATAGAGGCAGGGACTTTTTTGTGATGGCACATGTTGTGGAGTTGCAGGTGAAGGCAAACACATATCACGTGTGATGTAAGAACAAAGCAAGCTTTATCAAGCAGACTTAAAGGCAGGTGCTTGGCTGAATGTTATGTGAAACCCCATGCTCTCTGCATTGTACCAAGAAGAGTACAGGGACTAGACCCTAGCTGGATGCACTCCAGAAAGAGTTCTAGGAGAGAGACCCCCTCCAAACCTTGCCACTCTACTTTTAGAGAATATCTGACAATGGGGACTTTTGTGAATATGAGAGCAGCCTTATAAAGGGTGGGGGAAGCAGGCTGAACTTGGGTGCCAACTACCCAGTGAAGGTGCATATCACTGTTAATATCCCCAAATCCTTCATTCATGTGAGGTAGGAGCACCGGTTCATAAAAGTGGTATGCAGGATGGTTTTAGGACAGTGCCTGCCACTGGATAAACACGACTGTTAATTGGATAAATACATAATTGAAAATTACAATTATTAAAGTTGACTACAAAGTTTTCATGAGCATGAAATTGCCGAGATACTGAAAGGCCAAACATAAAACATACAATAGGGGCACCTGAGTGGCTCAGTCAGTTAAGCATCTGCCTTCAGCTCAGGTCATGATCCCAGAGTCTTGGGATCAAGACCCAAGTTGGGCTCCTTGCTCAGCAGGAAAGCTGCTTCTCCCTCTGCCTGCTGCTCCCCCTGCTTGTGCTCTCAGTCTCTCTCTCTCTAACAAATAAATAAATAAAATCTTAAAAAAAAAAACAACCCTACAAATAGGTGGTAGCCAGGAAGACTAATGCTGGAGCAGCGAACAGAAGAAGCAGGAGCTGCAATGAGATATAAAACACAAAGGAAGGGGGGGCGGGGGAGGGGCAAATGGAGAGAAAACATGAGAGTGAAAAGAGAAAGTCAAAGTTTGGCCTGAAGCAGGAGAGAGGCTTATAAAGTTAGTTTCAAAGTACTGTTTGGATGAAAAAAGAAATTACAGCAGACAACATACATATTAATGAAGCCGAAACAATATTGAACAACAACCCATTATCATTACCTAGATTAGAAGAAAAGACAAGATTAACACCTCAGACATCACTAGGATAGAATAAGAATCAGGCTTATCAACAAGCTCTCACCTTCCTCCCACTTTCTTCATCTTTTAGAAAGGCTGAGAAAAAGACGTTCAAGAAAATTAACTCTGAAAAACTGTAGCTGTAGTTATAAATTTTGGTAATTGCAGTGAAATGAGTAAGAGCATTAGCTTAGGGTAAGGGATAAAATGTGTGTAAAATCTCAAGGAAGTACTTAAATGCTTCTAGAAAACCAGAAAGCAGGACCATGAATGGGTAAAGAGTGAGGAAGAATGAAGGAATTAGGGAGGAAAAGGACTGTGATCTTTATTTATTCCTCTACTAAAGGAAAGAGGAAAGGGCCAGATATTCAACATTCTTTTACTGAAACCGGAATGCTTAGTCTTCATTCCTTTCTGTGCCTTTTCTGCAAATCTCTTAAATATTTTGTGATAAGTCTAAAGAACAGAGATTATCCTTTCTTCAAATAATTATATTCAGCCATCTCAAATTGCTGTTTCCTTATAGTGCAGTCAAATTTAAATCTTCCCTTACTACAGATATTATTGGACAAAAATAAATTCCAGAGGGAAAGACAGTACTCCAGAAGGAGAAGAGTCAGTAGAACGAGAGCAGAGCCAGGTGAACTGTCCCAACAAAGCTCAGCCCAGATCAATTGATTCCTAACTCATCTGCAGACAAGGGACTGCGCTGGACCCCATCACAAGAACCCAGCAGAGAGGCCCACGTAGATCAGCTGAGCCCAGCCGCCATGCAGATGAATGAGCTACACTGGTGCCTTTTGGTATGTTCCACTGATTTTGTTGTTATGACCTAATTTATCTGGTATGATACTAAGCTATTTCAAGTGTTTATGTCAGTTTAAACTCTCACCAGCAATGCATGAATGAATGCTTTCATTGCTCTAAATTCTTGACCACTTTATCACTGTCAATCTGTTTAATTTGAGGCACTTTGGTTTGTAATATGTTTTATTTGGGTTGTATTTTCTATCTTCCTGACCACAAAAGAGAACCTTTTCTTACCTCGATGGCCATTTTGACATCCTTTTTTTGGTGAAGCATTGTTCAAGTCTCTTGCCCATTTTTCTATTGGATTTTTTGGTGTTCTTATTGGTTTGTTGAAATTCTTTGTTTTTTTAAAGATTTTATTCATTTATTTGAGAGAGAGAGCGAGATAATGAGTGGGGGCCGGGGGTGGGGGGCAAAGGGAGAGGGAGAGGGAGAAGCAGGCTCCTGCTGAGCAGGGCTCAGTCGCAAGACCCTGGGACCATGACCTGAGCCGAAGGCAGATGCTTAACCGACTGAGTCATCCAGGTGCCCTGGTTTGTTGAAATTCTTCATATATTCTAGACCTAAGGCTGTTTTAAGTTGTGTTATAAATATCTTCCATTCTGTGGTTTGCTTTTTCACTCTTGATTTGTGTCTTTTTGTGACCAAAAGTTCTGCTCTTACTGTAACCTAATTTAATGATCTTTTTGTTTATGGTTAGTATTTTTTAGAATTATTTTATTACAGTGAGGGAATAATGGTATTTCTCTGTATTATCTTCAAGAAATTTTTATTTCCTTTTATATTTAGGTCTATAATGCACCTGGATTTCATTTTTGCATGTAATTTGAGTGGGAGTTGACATCGAGGATTTTTTGCCCATTTGCTTTTCCCTTTTAATAAATCAGTTGATCATATATGCATAGGTCTATAATCTGTTCCATTGATTTGTCTATTCTTGTACTAATATCCTATTGTCTTAATTACTTTAGCTTTAAATTGACAGCTAACAGAAGTTCTTCCACTAGTTTTTATTTTTCCATAATGTCTAATTAATCTTGGTTCCTTCAATTCACATACATGTGAGAATCAACTTGTCAGATTACACACACACACAGACACAAAACCATCTTGAGATTTTTATTGGAATTGCATCAAATCTACAGAACAATTGAGTCTTCTACTCCATGAATATTTATTTAAGTTTTCTTAGATTTTTCTCAATAGTATTTTCTAAAGTTCTACATGAGGATTTTGTACATCTTTTGTTAGATTTATTCCTAGATATTTTATTTTGTGGAAGTTATCATAAGTGGATTGTTAAGAAGCATTAGTTTCTAACTATCTTTAGTTCTGCGATCTTATTAAGCTAACACGTTATTTAAAAAAATTATCTATAGGTTTTACTCAGTTTTCTTTGTGTTTGATCATTCCATCTGAAAAGTAATAAAACAATTTTTCCTTTTATAATATATATATATATTCTTTTCACAGAATAAAAAACCTTGTTTAGTTGTTGGTATTTTGATAGGGATTGCATTAAATTTGTAGATTGCTTCAGGTAGTATAGGCCTTTTTTTTTTTAATTTGAGAGAGACAGAGGGAGAGCATGTGCATGGGTGTGCAAGTAGAGACGAAGGACAGAAGGAGAGGGAGAGAGAATCCTAAGCAGGCTCCATGCGCAGCACAGAGCCTGACACAGGGCTCAATTGCACAACCTGAGCCAAAATCAAGAGCTGGACACATAACCGACTGAGCAGTCCAGGTACCCCGTGGTAGTATAGACCTTTAACAATATTCGTTCTTCTAGTCCATGAGCATGGAATGTCATTCCATTTCTTTTTGTCATCTTCAATTCCTTTCATCAATGTTTTCTAGTTTTCAGAGTACAGGTCCTTCACCTCTTTCATTAAGTTTATTCCTAGGTATTTTGTAATTTTTGGTACAGTTATAAATGGGACTGTTTTCTTAATTTCCCTTTCTACTCCTTCATTATTAATGTATAGAAATGCAGTGGATTTCTGTACATTGATTTTGTATCCTGTAACTTTACTGAATTCATTTATTATTCTTAGTAGTTTTTTGGTGGAGTCTTTAGGAGTTTCTATATAGAGTTTCACATCATCTGCAAATAATGAGTTTTACTTCTTCCTTACCAATTTGGATGCCTTTTATTTCTTTTTCTTTTTGATTGCTGTGGCTAGGACTTCCAGTACTGCATTGAGTAAAATTGGTAATAGTGGACATCCTTATCTTGTTGCTGAACTTAGGGGAAAAGCTCTCAGTATGATGTTAACTGTGGGTTTTTCATATAAGGCCTTTATTATGTTGAGGTATGATCCCTCTAAACCTACTTTGTTGAACATTTTTATGATGAACGATGATGTACTTTGTCAAATGACTTTTCTGCATCTATTGAAATGATTATATGGTTTTTATCCTTTCTCTTATTGGTGTGATGTATCATGTTGATTGATTTGCAAATATTGAATTACCCTTGCATCCCTGGAATAAATCCCACTTGATCGTGGTGAATATTTTTAACGTATTGTTAGATTTGATTTGCTAATATTTTGTTGAAGATTTTTGCATCTAATATCATCAGAGATATTGGCCTTTCTTTTTTTGTGTGTGGTGTTTTTATTTGGTTTCAGTATCAGGGTAATGCTGGCCTCATAGAATGAATTTGGAAGTTTTCCTTCCTCTCTTATTATTTTTTTTTTTTTGAAAAGTTTGAGAAGGTTAAGTATTAACTCCTCTTTATATAATTGGTAGAATTCACCTGTGAAGCTGTCTGGTCCTGAACTTTTTGTTCATTGGGAGTTTTTGATTACTGATTCAATTTCATGGCTGGTAATTGGTCTGTTTTTTATTTCTTCCTGCTTCAACTTTGGTAAGTTATATGTTTCTAGGAGTTTATCCATTTCTTCTAGGTTGTCCAGTTTGTTGGCATATACTTTTTCATAGTATTCTCTTGCAATCATTTATATTTTTGTACTATTGGTTGTTATTTCTCCTCTTTCATGTTATTTTTGCCTTTATACATTGTTATATTTCTTTGCTAGTATTTTGTTTAGTGTTGTTCCTGAATGAGATTGGACTATAATTTTCCTTTCTTATATTGTCCTCATTAGGTTTTGATATGAAGTTTATATTGGTCTTATAAAACAAATTGAGGATAGTCCCACTTTTTCTATCCACTGAAAGATTTTGTGTGCATTTGACATTATTTCTTCCTTAAACATTTGGTAGAATTCACATTGATCCTATTATGTCTGGAATTTTTTTGTGATCAGTTTTACAGTCAGTTTCACTAATAGTTATAAGAATTTTCGTGTCTTCTCCTTCTCCCGTATACTTATATTTTGGTATACTTATACTGCATTTAAAAAAATTCAGTCTGGAAACTTTGCCTTTGAATTGAAACATTTAGTTATTTACATTGAATTCGATACTGACTTTTTTGCTTCATTTGTGTCAACTATTTTTTTCTCACTCCCCTTGCTTTCCTATTTTTAGAATGATTATAAAATTTATTCCTTTCCTTCTTCCCTAATTTGGAAGTTATGTGCTCTTTTATTTTTTTTCATAGTTACCTTGTTGCAAGGTGCATCTTTTTCTTTTAAAAATCTATTGTTATTTGATACGTTTAATCTCTTACCAGACAATAAGTAATTTTTAAAAACCTTACTTCAATTTACTTTTTTTCTGACTTATGTGACATTTTTGTCACTTATTTTAATTCTTATGTATATTAAACTGCATAAGAAAGTATTATTTTTGATTTTATAGTTAATACTCATTTTATTTACCCTTTACTCTTTTTGCTTTTCTATAGTTCTGGCTTTATCTTCAGACTTCCTTCTGAGATCATTGTCTTTTTGTCTGAAGACAACCTTTAGGGAAGTTCTGCTGGTGAGATATTCTCTTAGATTTATTTTTTAAAACATGTTTATTTTACCTTTATTCTTAAGGAATTTTTTTTTCAGTATATAATTTTAGGATGGGAGGAATATTTTTCTCTGGCTTTTAAGGATAACCGTTACATTCCTTTCTGGCTTTGTATCTGTAGAGAAGGCAGTAATCAATTTAAATGTTATTCTTTTGAAAAAAACCTTTTTTACTCCTTTTAATTACTTTTTAAGATTTTCTCTTAAATGTGATGGACCTGAAAATGATCTTGGAATATGTCTTGCTTGAGGTGTATCATGCTTCTTGAATCTGTGGCTTGACGTCATTCCTCAGTTTTGTATCAGTCACTAAGTGTTCAAATTATCCTTATGCTCTCTTCTCACCCTAAACCCTGCTCTTCTACCAGTATTACCCTTTTGAGTAATAGCACAATTGTTTGTCCAGGTGAAACTATCCTTGATTTCTTTTTTCTTTTTTTCCTCACACTATATCCAATCTATCAGAAGCCTTGTTAGTGCTATTTAAAAAAATATTCTTGGGACCAGATCACCTCTCTCCTGTACACCTTTCCCACCTTAATTCAAGATGCAGTTGTTTTCATCAGGACAACTACAGTGGCCCCACTAGTTTCTGCTTTCTCTCCTCCTGCCCTCCAATATTTCAACCCTCATACAACAGCCGGAGTGAGCCTTTGTAAGTCCAAATCATATTATGCCACTCCTGTGTTCTGTCTTCCAGTGGTATCCTCTCACACTTAGAATGAAATTCGAAGTCCTTATCACAGTGGATCATGAGGGCCTCCATAGCTTGCTTACTATCCTCCACCCAATCAGATTACTCCAGATACATAGGACTTCTTGCTCCACCTGGAAAGTATCAAACATATTCCTGCCTCAGACCTTTGTAGTGTGTTTCCCTCTGCTGAAGCACTCTTCCTAAGATTTTTGCATACCTTGAGGCTTTCATTCATTCCCATATCTGACCAAATTTCACTTCCTTAGAAATGCCATCACCATCATTCTTCATTCTCTTACCCTGCTCTGTTTTTCCTCTTGGCACTTTCATTACCTGATGCCTATATTTTGTCATTGGATTATTTCTTTTCCTAAATATTTCCATTACAATATAAACTCCATGCAGATAATAATGATATCTGATTTTGTTTTTCTTATTTGCTGCATCTCCAAGGTCTAAAACTATGCCTGATATGTAGTAGGCAAATAAATATCTGTTAAATAAAATAATTAATGGCTGTTGGAATTTTTCCTCAATAAACACAATAGGATGAAGGTACTGGAGTAAAGAATTGGTTGCAATAAGATAGTTCAATAATTTGTGTGGCATGGGGAAGGCTGTAATTGTGGAAATAGTATTGAGAACTTTTAGTTGATTTTTAAATCCTTTACTTAAATTTTTAAATCCTATACTGACATTGAGGGCTTGAATAAATTGGGGATTTAAACATATTAAAGAGAGAACTTTTAATTTTATCATGACATAAAGTATTATTAAAATGATCTGAAATTAAAATTCAATAAGGAATTTCTAATTGCAGAACTTTAATGACTATGTATGTCTTTCTTTCCAAATAATCAACTTATCAACACTTTGTCTTGGTGTGTATATGTACATCACTCATCATTTAAAATAGTTATGCCTGAAATGAAGATATGTGACAGCTGTTTAACAGCCACATAGCAAGTCAATAGAATTGATTGAAGATACTGTTGATGAAACCGAGAGCCCAGAGAGATATAAGATATTATTTTTAAGTGGGCATTTTCAAAGCTTTTTTTTGAAATTTGGTCTAATATTTCATCTAGATTTTAGTGAAATAAATATAGGTCAGAACTTGCTTTAAAGTCATTAATCTGTATGAACCAACTCCAGTTTATGCCTTGTTACCACAAGAAGTGAAAAGATGGATCAAGGCATCTTCTTAAAGACTCTGAATAGATATTGGTTATAATTTTATTTGAAATTATTTATTGATTATTATAAATTTATTTGTAAAAATTATTCATATCTAATGATTATTATTAAGCAGGTAGCTCCATGTACTACGACAGAGAAAAGAATTCTCTTTGGGATTTCTAAGTGGTAGGTTTTCACCATTGAGTGAGAGTTTTTACCTCACAAGAATTTCCATTGGTGTAATTTTTCAGAATATAAACATGGTGAATATGAAAGTGTTTGTGAATTACTGTTCAGTCTGTAGATGTCTTCCCTCAATATTACATGAAGGAATTGTGTGAGAGATTATTGCTCACTGTTTATTCATTCACTATTTTATTAACCCAACAAACATTGAGTGTCCACTCTCTGAGAAGCACTATATGAGGAAGTAAGGATACCAAAATCATTAGAGTCCTGTCTTCAGTGAGTATGTGTGTAGGAGATGGAAAAAAAACAACCCAAAGTCAATTTTATCAGTGATATTGGGTCATGGATCTGGTAATACATGCTGACTGGCACTTTTTGTCTTGGTTGGGAGTTCATTCTACTACTTTACCACACAAAGACTGAGAGTTCCTCAAAACTATTATCTTCTTAGGAATCAACATTTATTAAGTGTCTACTATTTATAGAGAGTAAAATAAAATATAAATGGAATCTTAAGCATGTTTAAGAAATCTGTGGAGATAAGCAAAGAAACACGGATCTTCACTGAAAAGCAGAATGAAGATAGCATATAAAGAGAATGAAAAAAAATGGAACAGCTTCATAAAAACTGGCATTAGAGAGATATAATGAGAAGAGAACATTTAGATCTTAACAAGAAGAAATATGCAAGTCTGTTGTGTCTCTGCCTGGCTTGGACAATATACAACCAGTTAGTGTCATTACAGGTACATGCTCCAGGACTGGTCAGTGACATTTATGTTCTTATTGGTGTTTATAAACTGGAGTAGCCTGCTGTGTTGACTGTTCTTCCTATTATAATTCCAAGAACAACCGAGATCACTTGGAAGAGTGGAGAGAGCCATGTCAACAACTATATGCTACGTGCTATGTAAGTTGCTGGGGATACAAAGGCAAATTAAACATGTGGTCCTTTCATGAAGGCTGAAATCAACTGAGACAGACAGACATGTAAATAAGAAGTCATTTAAAGTTTTCTAAATGCAAAAATATGTTTTTTTTCACTGGATGTTAAGACAGAACCCCACCTAACCCATGGCAGGGGATTCGGCAATACTTCCCTGAGAGCTCACTAATGAGCTGAGTCCTGAAATGTGACCAGAAGTTACTCAAAGAAAGTAAAGGATGAAGAGATATCCATGGATAAGAAGAATATGTTCAATGATATGGGAATAGAGAGAATAGGAGAGGGTGTGTCTGTGGAAGTGGAGGAGAACATCACTGGACATGAGATAGTGTAGGAACTGAAAGACTAGGACTTGGGATGTGTTCATAAAAATGCTTAAGTTGCCAAAAATGGTGAGCCAGGAGACAACACCTTCAGGGAATGAAGAGGAATGACCAAGAGGGGCTATACATGTCAAAAATAAAGACAAGAAGAGAGCATGTAGACAAATAACGTTAGAATAAGAGACAGAGAGAGAGAGGCAAAGAGAGAGAGAAAAGCAGCCCTCCGAACCAGACCAGAGAGGTGAAATTGTTTGGAAGTAAGTGTCATTGAGAGTTAGAGGGGAACAACATTCCCACTTCCCAATCATGAGTTTTATAAAGTATGAGAGAATGAACAAACTGAAAGACTAACCAGAGATATGTTCTCCTCAGAGACTTCTTAGGATTCTGATAATTGAGAGAGTTGGAGGGATCCTCAGGTTGGAATAGATGGAAAGTGGATTGAAAACACGAAGACATCAGTGACTGTGTCAGTTAATAGGCAGTATGAGTAAAGATAGAGGTGGGGTGGGGTTGATCGATGATGGAAAGAAAGAAAAACAAATGTCACAAAGGCCAGCGGCTGTCAGGCAGCAGCTTCCTGAGAGGTTATGACATGGCAAACTTTAAGAATTACAATTCATAGCAAAGCTTCAGTCGTTGTGCTCAATTAAGATTTGTAGAATAAGAGAAGTTGAATCTTCAGCTGATTCTATTATGCATTTGAGGTATTTAACAGCTCCTCTGCACTGACTTCATGCTTACAACATTTGGTTATTATTTGACTTCTCGTGTGGATTTTTCTATAGGGAGAGCATATCCTGGTCACACTGATGGGAATATTAGAGCTGCAATTTAATAAAATGTCCTGGCTTACAGATTTTATATATCAGTTTGATGATAATGGTTTATTGTGGGGCAGCTCCTGATGAAATAAGCCTTCTGAACCTCTCAGGCCAAAGGGCAAAATCTGGACTCAGGGAAATTCATTAGGCATTACTTCCCTGCTATCCTTCCCAGGCGTCACCACTTCTCTCTTGTTTCTCACTTGTTTTTTTATTTTGTGTTTACAATGCTAACTATAGAGGATGCAGAAAATAGATTTGAGGATGGCGATGGGTTGAGATTCAGTAATGAAAGATTCAGGACAAGAGATGTAACATGCAATTGAAATATGAGTCTAGAAGTTGCTTTGAGCTGGAGAGGTGGATTTGGAAGTCACCAACACATTGAAGAAAGTAATAGGATTAGGCAAGATCCTTCAGAGTGAGTACAGTGGAAAGACAAGTGTCAAGCTTCAAGGATAGCAAACATTTAAGAAAAAGACCAAGGAAGAGAGAAAGAGGAAGAGAGAGTAAGCTGAGGGGCAGGAGTGGATTTCAGCAGCATAAAATAGGAGCGAGAATGTTCCAAAACTGAGGTAGTCCAGAGTACGGAAAATAAGTTTAAGAATACGGAGTTAAAAGAGTTCATTGGATTTAACCAAAAAAGTTGTTGATCTTGGAAAGGGTAATTTCAGTAAAGTCATGGGGCAGAGGCCAAAGTTTAGGGATTTGAGACATGAATAAAACTTGAATAAATGGGAGGATGAAAGTGTGGAAGTGGATGAAGACAGTATTAGTGCCCAGTGAATCTCGAAAGTTTCAGGCCAGTAAATTAAGTAGCAGAATTAATTAATTAATTTCAGAATAGAAATGACTAAGATGTGCTGTCAAGGTGTGAAAGGTATTGAGTGATTTTTATACTTCAATTTCCGTTCTCAGACAGAACAGCCTTTCTCAACTTAGATTTGGTAAAAATTCAGCCTTAATATACTAAGGATTCCATTGTATGTGATGAACTTCTCTCCTGTGTGTTTAGAACGGTCCTGTTGTGGTCTATCCTTGAAATAATGTAGACAATAGTCACTCAAATAACTTCCTGTGTTCTGTGTTCTGATGCATTAGTATCACCTGGGAGTGTGCTAGAAATGCAAAATCTCAGGGGCCATCCAGACCTACTGGATTAGAATCTGTATTTCTACTGTATACTCTTATGATTTCTACCCACATGACAGTTTGAAAGGCACTGCTTTAGAACAATGGTTCTGAACCTTAGCTGCACTTTAGGATCACCTAGGGAGTTAAGAAAGAATACTGATGCTCAGGACCCACCATCAAAGGTTCTGATTAATTGGTCTGAGATGCGGTGTGGGTATTGCTATTTTTCAGTAGTTCACCAGCTGATTCCTGAGTGAGGCCAGAGTTGAGAACAACTGGACCTGGGAAATAAGAGCCCAAGTAATAGGAGCCTTGAGCAGCATTTGAGACAGAAGTAGATTGACCACTGATCAGTAAAATGAGGGCGACGGTGCTTCCTGATTCCTTGGTTCAGCAGCTTTGAGTTTCATAGAGGAAAGTTAAACTTATAAATGTTATATAATATAATTATATGGTAATGAAGACAAATATGCAAATGCCTAATTGAAACATAGAGAATGAGATACAAAATGAAACAGACCTTGAGAAAGCTTCTTAGGAATTGAAGAGTAATAAAAAATAATAAAGTGCTTGTCTGGGAAAATACATTTGAACTCTAACTTCCTGATGAATTTTAGCAATAAATTTAGTACTTGTTCTCCCAATTTTTAGTGAAGAGCAAAGATACTAAAACTTCTAATGTAATTTTTTTTAATCCTATAATAGTCACGATAATTATTGAAGCTCAATGGGTTAAATGAGCTGTTTTAAAGGTTTTTTTTTTTAAATCTATATTGCAATGGAAATAGGGATTTGCACAATTATCTATCCAGTTAAGGACAATCTGTGCACCCATAGGACCAAGACTTGCCTAATCCTCAGGAAGGTATTTCAGTTGGTGTGAATTACTGGTACAACTGAGTCCTTTTCCAAACTCGTGAGGAAGTATACAAAACCTTAGGTCATTACTTCTCTCATTCTGAGAATGAGTCACAGCTCAGATCTTCTACCCAGGGGAAATTGGACATTGTTTGCTTGGCTGTTACTCTTTCCTTTTTCCTAGGTCGTAGGCCACCACAGTTTTGATGATGTGTTGTTCTAGACTATTCTTTGTTTCCTGTTACAGGATTCTCTTGTGAACCTTCAGAAAATATCCAAGTGATATGCTGCTTTAACAACCATTTTCTCATTTGAGACTCACTAAAATTATATAAGGTATACAGACCAGAGGTTATGTTTTCCTTGTATGGATGATAAAACTGATTGATGTTCAAAAACATTGAGTTAGTTTCCTAATGTCTCAGTGCTACTTGAAATCACTGTTTATTGCTAGGAATAGTCCTACTTCTGTTGAAAATGTCCGTGTCTAGAACCTGGGTTTTGTTCAGAAATCGAAGCGATTCTTTTGATTTTCTTTCACTTACATTTTATCTTATAGTTTCCCTATTCCCCCCCCCATTTTCATTCTTTTTCTTCTCTTTAACTCTGTAATTTGTCATTTGTTGTCTTATTTCCCCCTTGCTTTATATTTCAAAGTTCTAGTTTCAGTCATAGTCTAGTTTCAGTCTACTCTAAATTGTAATTTTATACATTCCTCTCTATTTCATGGTAATAGTTGAGTTAAAAATTTAAGAGTAACTAAACTATTGGTGTTTTGTTATTGGATTTAAATAACTGAGGAGTGGAAACATTTTTGGGGCCATTGGCAGTTTTCAAGCAGTGTCTTATACATTACACCTGTTGAAAAGGAGATAGCAGGCCTGAAATAGAGTCACCTGTGCTAAGCCCCACATCAGCAAACCAAGACTTAATGCTTAACCTAACTGCAGTCCTACCCCCCACTCCTCCAAGAATATGACTTTTAACCAGCCAACTTGGAATTTCCTGATCAGCATTAGGAAGTAATCCACTTTTAGATCCCTTCTCTTCTCCTTAGGAGGGTGACCTTGCCTGAAACAATACACTTTTTGTTAATAATTTCCTTTTTTCCCCATCCATTCTCTTTCTTTAAAATCTTCCATATTGTACATTTCCTTGGAGCTCCTTTCTATTTATTAAATGGGATGTTGCTGATTCATGAATGGTTCAATAAAGCTGATTAGATCTTCAAATATACTTAGTTGAATTTTTTGTTTAGCAGATTTGGTGGAAGTGATGGGAGACTTCCAATGGAAGGAGACTTCTAATGACTTTGGGGACAATGTCCCCCCAAAGGTGTGGTACCTCACAAACCCTTTGAGTTCACTTTCTTGCCATTTCTGAGAGCTGTGGGTAAGTTCTTTCTCAGTTCTGAGCTCTGCTGTCTTTGCATTGAGTTCCCTAATTGGCTTTCCTTTACAGGGCAGGTTCAGCCTGAGCTGGCAGATGGTTCTGCCTAGAGCTAAGTCCCTAGCCTTTCTGACTGCAATTCTTAGGTTTTTGAGTGGAAAACCCAGTCCTTGATTCTTCCCTCAGATTTCACACTGGGGACTGTCAGCAGTTTAGTATGCAGTTCTCCATTTGTTTGGAATCCTTCCCCAGATTCCACAATGGAAACTGCCAGTGGCAGCTGTTATTCTTCATTTTATTTGGAATTAGTCCACAGCCCCCATTCCTTCGGGTGTGCTGGTTCAGTCCTTTCCCCAGTCCAATGTTGCACTGAAATTGTTGGTGGTACACACAGGGCATTCTCTTGATCAGGACACAGTAACATCTGTTGGTTACTGCTGATATACTAAAGTGCACAGGTTTGTTTGTCTTGTTTTATGTAGATAATGGTTATTGCTAATAGGGATCTTGGAGATCAAAAATCTGCAAAAATTGTTGGGCATAGGTTGAGCACTTAAATGTTAGAGTGTTACTTAACCCCAAGACTCTTGTATTATGATAAGCGGGTTATGTAATGGGTCAGACTGATAAGAGGTTACTTGCCAAACTCAAGGAAATTTTGTGCAACAAAGTACACTGTAAAAATACACAATCCCCATGGGGCATCTGGGTGGTTCAGTTGGCTAAGCTTCTGCCTTTGGCTCAGGTCACAATCCCAGGGACCCGGGATTAAGCTCCGTGTTGTGCTCCCTGCTCAGCAGGGAGTCCGCCTCTCCCTCTCCTACCCGCTCGTGCTCTATCTCTGTTGCTATCTCTGTCTCTCTTTCTCTCAAATAAATAAATAAAATCTTTGAAAAAAAATGTACAATCCCCAACCCCACGACACATTCTTCTTAGGTATTAGTTCAGCTCTGAGACATCTAAAGGCTTAGCTAAGTGAATAAATAGGTAGATAGATAGAAAAGATCCTTAAAATTCAGAGAGTTAAGCCTGCCACCTTCTAGCACACCTGCTTATTTTGTCTAAAAACTATGGACCCAGAGCTATAAGTATCTACCCAAATGGCAAAATCTTACTGAAGACAACCTAGAATTACAATGGCTGTTATGGGGAACATTCCAGTTAGACAAGGTCATTGATTTAAGAAGTGCACTTGAAAGTAAGGGTTTCTGAATTAAACAATGTGATATCTATTTTAATTGGTGTGCAAAAGCTTCCAAAAGGCTTCAAGATTCCAAAATAGTTTTATTAAAAGATCCTTACAAAAGACTAATGAAAAATTAAAGAGACAAGAAGTACCTAAGCAAAAGACAGTAAGACTGACATAACTCCCACTCCTCTCCTCTATCCTTCTTTACCTGAGTACACACGTTTTACTAATTCTCTGTCTGAATAGCCTTTCTGCTTCGAAGCGGAAAGATACACAGTTATCTTTAAAAATAAAACCACCTGAGATTGTAGCAATCTTCTTCAGATAGTTTTTACTTGGTCAAAGATGGAACTAAGGGCTATAGTTAAAGATTTTTCTAAACTCAGTGAAAATCCTCAAAAATTTTTTTCAAAAGATTTTATTTACTTACTTGAGCGAGAGAGAGTGTGAGAGAGAGCCTGAGCAGGAGAAATGGCAGAGGGAGAGGGAAAAGCAGACTCCCCGCTGAGCAGGCAGCCAGCTGCGGGCATGATCCCAAGACCCAAGGATCATGACCTAAGCTGAAGTCAAATGCTTAACTGACTGAGCCACCCAGGCGCCCTTGCTCAAAATTTTTTGGAGTTCAGAAACCTTCTTGGGACCTATGACCCCAGGCTACCGGATATTTATGTTTGTGCATATGTTTGTAGGACCTGGGGAAGCCAAAAATGGATTTGGGAAGCAGAATGGAATAATCCCAAAGATGATATTTGAGATCTTCAGTTTTCAACACGGTCCATTAATGGACCAGAAAAAGCTTGCAATACAGCAACTGACCTTTTAAAAGCCATTCCTAGAGTCTTCCCTGCCTGCACTGATTGGTCTATTATTCAAACATGCAGACAAAAGAAAGATGAACTTGTGGCTGACTTCAAAGCCCGTTTGAAAACTCTCTTTCTGTGGCATTCTGGATGCTGTACAATAAACAAGGCCACCCAACCTGCTCTAGCTCACCTATTTATAAATGGATTATCTTCTGAGGTTAGTGGGTTAATACAAAGACAAAAACTAGGATGGGTAGTCACCAGTCTTGCTGAACTCATGACCATAACTGAGCATTTTGAAGAAATTTAGAGCAAGATCATAAACAAAAGTCTACTAAAATATTGGCCTTACAGCTACAATGGCTCCAAGGCTAAAGACCTAAAAGAAAATAACACCTGGACCTCCCACATAACATCTTCCTAGGGGTCCCCCATCAAAATGATGGCCCAAAGATCAAAGCTCACTTATAATCAATGGGAAAAATTACAGGCATTGAGCCTTGGGTACACATCTCATAGTTGAAGAAAACTCCACCTGACAGTTGATCCTGTGCAGATGCTGGAAACTTCCAAATCAAATTGATGGAAAAAAAAGTAGCTGACCTGGAGGTAGATGGCTTCCACCCAAGATACCAGATCAAGACTTCATACTTTAAATATGAAACACTTTTTTCTTCTCTTTCTTTCCTTTACTCTGGCACTGGCCTGAAATGATCACACCCTCATCTGTATCTTCCAGACCATTGCTGAGAGGGGTAAACTTTAAGGATTCTGATCTTCCATAATGCCAGAGAGTTCCTGATTCTGCCTGTGATCAGTATCTGTTTTATTCCCAATGTCACTATAAACCACAATTCACCTCTCCTTATGTTTCTTAAGGATTTCAATTCTTATGGTCCAAACATCCGATGCCTTGTTCTTACCTCTTCCTAGTTATATCTGTGTGTATCTAGTTAGACACAATTACCTATGTGATTCTTAGTACCTTTGTACTTCCATGTTTCCATGATTATTTAGATCAGCTCTGCCCCCACTCACTATGAGATCTCGCCAGCAGCACCCATCCCTGCAAGGCACTTAGAACGACTTTTCATTTCAAGCTAGGAGATGTTTTTCCTTATGTGCTGAAGACCTAACTGATCTGTGGCTTGAACAGATAAATGCAGCAGTCCCTGCAAATGAGTCTATTAACAGCACCACCTTAACAGGAATGGTTTGTGCCTCAACAGGGTTTGTCTTTGTCTGTGGTGATTATCATTCCCCCTTGGGCCCATGAATGCCTTGATAGCTGGTGCACAGCCAGATAACATCTTTTAGCTGGCACACAGCCAAATAACATCTCATTGTGCCCCTAACTTTCTGCAAACAACCTAAGACTTCACTGGTCAACTCTCTTAGATTTACATTGTCAAGTTAGAAAGGAATTATCAGGAGGCATTAATGACTCAGAATATACCTCCTTTGGCAAAGCCATACTGCCCTGGTTAGGAGTAAATGTAACTGAGACTATTACTATTAGAAATCTTTTCTATTTTTATTATTTTATTTTATTTATTTGAGAGAGGGAGAGAGAGTATGGGAGAGAGAGAGAGCAGGGAGGAGGGGTAGAGGGAGAAGCAGACTCCCCGCTGAGCAGGGAGCCTGATATGGGACTTGATCCCAGGACCCTGGGATCATGACCTGAGACAAAGGCAGATGCTTAACCAACTGAGCCACCCAGGCACCTCTAGAAATCTTTTCTTAACGCTTCAGGATATTGTAGAATCTGTTGCTGAGATAATAGCTACCCAACAAAGATCCTTAGAGCCTCTGACCAAAGTTGTTCTTGATAGTAGAAGAGCCCTTGATTATCTTTTAGCTGAGCAAGGAGGTATCCATGTTAATGGCCAACACCACTGGCTACACCTGAATTAACTCTTCTGGGGAAGTTGAAACTCAATTACATAAGATCACCAAGCAAGCCACTTGGCTTAAAAAGGTGACTCCCTCAATAGGGTCTTTCTTTGGCTTATTTGATTTTGATTGGTTTGGGTCTTAGGAACCTTGGCTCCAAAGTGTATTCCAAACGTTGGAAAATATCCTGCTTGTAACTATACTCCCTGGTACATTGTATTCTCTTAAAAGCTTTAAATGCATGTTCACAGCTGCTTAACCCCCAAGCAAATGATCTCCCTAAGACTGAAATGTTGGAAGAAGAATGGAGAGGAGGACTGACTTAAAAATTATGAACCTGCAGTTGTGGCCTCTATCACAGAAATTAAAATGAAAAAATATCATGACCTGTGAATACCACCACAGGATCAACAAAATGTTGCAAAGACCGTGGGAACTATAGAGTAGTAGCTAACAGTGGTACTAATGTCTTAAATTTTGATCACATCTCTCAATTAAGCAGAGAGACTAACCAAAAGATGGAGGGTTGTTAAAAAGGAGACAGCAGGCCCAGAATGGAGTTACTTGTGCTAAGCCCCACATCAGCAAACCAAGACTTAATACCTAACCTAATTGTAGTCTTAGCCTCCCTCAGGAATGTGACCTTTAACCAGCCAACATGGAATTTCCTGGTCAGCCTTAGGAAGTATTCTGCTGGTAGACCCCTTCTCTTCTCCTTAGGAGGGTGACTTTGCCTGAAACAGTATGTTCTTTGCTAATAATTTCCATTTCTGTATCCTCTCTGCCTTTAAAAACCTTCCATTTTGTGTATCTCTTTGGAGCTCCTTTCTATTTGCTAGATGGGATGCTGCCCGATTCATGAATTGTTAATAAAGCTAATTAGAGCTTCAAATTTTACTCAACTAAATTTTTGTTATTTAAAATATTTTACTAAACTAGTCTATGCTCTTTGAGTTCTGGTTTCTTACCCCAATAGAAGTGAAAATCGGATATTTTATCAAAGTGACAGTGTGGTATTCATTTTTCATATTTCTACTTCTTGGAAGGGTGCCTTCAAAAGCCACAAAGTTTTTTAATTGTCCAGAGCACCTGCTTCAAAATACCTCAGTGTTAAACTATTTGTTTTTTCCCTTTAGAAGACCATAGTACAAGTTCTGTTAACAATTTGACACCGTGCCAAAATATACAACATTTATTTAAGATTGAGTATTAAAGGCCCTATTCACCATTTTTCTAAGAGAAGGAAAAAAAGGAATAAGGGTCTTTCACACATTCCCTCTGTAATTATAAATGTAAAACTATTCTGGATTCATCTACCTAGCAGATGGAATATTGTGAGAGTTTACTGTATAGTTCACTTGTATTTTCCAGCAAAAAAAAAAAAAATATATATGTATATATATATATATATTGATTTTATTCATTTATTTTGGATTTCTTTTGCCCTTTTTTCTCCTGGTACTCAAGGTGCAAAAATAAGGGCTTTTTATATTAGTTAAATCAGTCATGCACATAGGAAGTTGCCTCCATGCCGAGAATAAATGCCACTGGGCATCTAACCACAGCTCTGGCCAACTACACATAGCTGCTCTTGTTCTACTAGGCCCTACCCCTCTCCTCCTCAATGCTCCCACAGTTCCCGGATCCTGGACATATTTGAAAGAAAGGTGTGCTTGCTTTGTGTGCTTGCTGACTGGTAATTCCTATGCCTTGTAGGCTCAAACTGTCCCTCTACTCTTTCCCCTGGCTTTTCCAGTGGAAAGATATTGGTGAGTAGCTTTGGCAAGTAGTTAAAAGATATTTTCAATGAATTTTACTTGGTTAAATTAAGATAGATATACATGAATGTATATGGAGAAATGGCATGTGATATAATCACACCCACACACTGTTAGAGGGTCTTAGAGGGTCTAAGCATCTTGGTTGCCTCTTTAGCTTCACTACCTGTTACAGTAATATGCCCAATTACCTCTAAAGCTCAAGCATCACCACTTGGCCTCTTTAGATCAGCTCTGCCCCCACTCACTCCTCCAGCCTGAGGAGGAAATTTGAGACCAAAAAAACGAAGGAAGACACTTCATACTGTTTACACAGAGTTTTATTCAGGGTAACTTACTGACAGGAGACTGCGCAGACAAATGAACACACACTAAGCAGCTATTCTACACCTCCATCCTGACTGTAAGTCACAGCTTTTACAGAGCAAGGGGCACTATGGTGAGGCCAAAGGGTAGTCACCATCTGTGAGCCAGAGGATCCCTACTAGTTAGCTAAAATGATGCCTTCTCTGTGCCACTTTAGAGAAGATTAGAACAAGTCATCCTGCTTCTGATCAAGGCACACATTAACCTCCATGGGGGCTAGAACATGTAGCCCCTGAGGGAGGTCATTATGTGGGCATGAACAAGATGGAGGGCCAAAGATGGAGTTAGCGTTGTCAGCACTCCTACACACACACAATACTTATTGTATCCACCCCATGCACAGCTTCCGTCTGAGGACCTGGCACAGTTCTTCATATTTTCTTTTTTTTTTTCCAAAGATTTTGTTTATTTATTTGACAGAGAGAGAGAGAGAGAGCACAACAGGGGGAGAAACACGCAGAGGGAGAGGGAGAAGCAGGACGCAGGGCTCCATCCCAGGACTTTGAGATCATGACCTGAGCCAAAGGCAGATGCTTAACTGACTGAGCCACCCAGGCACCCAAATCATGAATCATTTTAAACATAATATAACAGACACCTGTTACCATGAAATTTAATAATAATGAACATTTTTGACATATTTGCTTAGAGTATTTTTTAAATTTTCTCTTAAGATATAGGTGTTTTAAAAACAGCTTAACCCTCAGTCTGATTCTATCCCTTCCTTTTCAGAAATAACCAGGATTCTGAAGTTTGTATGTATCATTCCATACAACTTTTGTAATATTACTACATATGCAGATACTATAAATAATACATCATTGTTTAGTATTGGTTTAGTATTGGGTTTAAATAAATAAACATATGGATATAGATATAGATAAATTTACTGTATAAAAATTTTGCAAGTTTTTTTTTTTGCTCAATATTATGGTTTTAGATTTGTCCCTAATAATACAAGTAAATCCAATTCATTCATGTTAATGGCTGAGTGTTTTATCGATAATTAAACCATTTATTTATCCATTCCCCAGTATTCTGCAACAGATGAGTAATTGGCCTATTTCCATTTTTTTCAATATTGCAAATAATAACAACACAGACATCCTTCTGTATGGTTAAGCTTGACTTCTGTAGTTGAGTTTCTCTATGTCCGAAGAAACAGAAACTTTGGGGGCCTTACCCACTATCCCCTCAGCATGTTCCTGCAGGTTTGCACACACCAGAGGCTTCCTCTTCCAAGCTTCTGCATCATCTCTCTGCCTGAGGGCATTTTCTGGCCCCTGGAGAAGCTCTGCGGTGCCATGAACTGGCTTTTAGTGCTGAGAAATTTACATCCCCAGGAGTAACTTTCCACCAACAGGAAATGGGAATTGGTAGAAAATGCTTTAGCTTTTTTGCTGCTTGGTAGGACATTTCTGACATGTGTTCTATCAGTTCTCTCAGAGGACTCCTACCCAACAGGATATTCCCCAGGAGGACCTTGAGAATCCTTGCTCTGCTAGTAAGGGTGACACAAGCATTGTTGGCAAGCCCAGGGGTGACTTTTCTTGGTAGGCCAGAATTAATAGTAGCAGATGCTATTAACACCTCCATTCCTGATTTGAGAAGGATGATAGTAGTCTGTCAACCAAAGAGGCCAAGTGGTGATGCTTGAGCTTTAGAGGTAATTGGGCATATTACTGTAACAGGTAGTGAAGCTAAAGAGGCAACCAAGATGCTTAGACCCTCTGGGATTTGTTGACAACGGCTAATATACCATGATGTTCCCAGGGGCAAGATAGATGTCTACACACAATGAGAGGATAGCTTAATTTATATAAGCCAAAACCAAAGAAATAAAAAATAAAAAGCTGATGGGCAGACAGTTGATATTAGTAACTATAATAGAAAATTATGATCTTTCATAGGGTATCTAACCTGATACTGATCCCATGGGGCCCAAAATGTCATCATGGTGTTGCTGATAGAATAGGGTTGATACAGGAGCTAGGTGGTAAATGGAATCCTGACCCAAGTCCACCTCATGCGGGTCCAGTGGGTCCATGGACACATAATTTTCCTGTGTCTCTATGATCTTGAGAGCTACTCCCTCTTTAAGTATAAAATGTATAACAGATTTCAAAGACTTAGCACAAAAAAAGAATGTAAAAGATCTTATTAATTACTTATATATTGATTACATTTTGAAATAATGGTATCTTGGATATACTCAGTTAAATAAAATATATTATTAAAATTAATTTCACCTACTTCTTTTATTTTTTAATGTAGGTGTCATAATATTTAAGATTATATACATGGCTCCCATTTGTGGCTCACATAGTATTCCTACTGAATACTACCCAGACCAGATATGGTCAAACTATGGCCCATGTTAAAAAGAAATTTGGAAAACAACCATGCCCATTCATTTCTATATTGTCTATGGCTGTAGTTTTCGAGCTGCAGTCACAGAGTTGAGCAGTTGATGGAGATTGTATGGCTTGCACAACCTATTTACTCTTGGGACTTAGAAGAAAATGTTTGCTGACCCCCAGTTTGCACCATTTAAAATTAATATGATTATGAATATAGTCAGTTTAAATCTGCACTCTTGCTCTTTGCTTTCTTTTTGTCCATCTGGTCTGTGCCTTTTCTTTTGCTCAATTGAGTATAGTTTCAATATTCCATTCCATCTCCACTCTTGCTGTATCGACTATGCCTCTGTTCCCCCAATCCCACCCCGTAGTTTGTTCTTTAACTTGTCACAATCTATCCTCAACTACTATTATACCACCACAATTTAAGAACCTTAAGACAGTGCATGTCTATTTCCTCTCTTCCATCTTTTATGCTGTTGTCATACATTTTACTTCTCCATATGTCATAAATCCTATAATATATTGTTATTGTTTCTGCTTTAATGATTATCTGTTAAAGAATGTAGAAAAAATGTATTATATATACTTTATATTAACCATTTTCAGTGATTTTTATTGCTATGTGTAATTCTGAGTCTTCATTGGGTAGTATTCTTCAGTCTTTTTTTTTTTTTTAAGATTTTATTTATTTGACAGAGAGAGAGGCAGTGAGAGAGGGAACACAAACAGGTGGAGTGGGAGAGAGAGAGAAGCAGGCTTCCTGCTGAGCAGGGAGCCCGATGCAGGGCTCAATCCCAGAACGCTGGAACCATGACCCAAGCCGAAGGCAGACGCTTAATGACTGAGCCACCCAGGCGTCCCAAGTATTCTTCAGTCTTAGTGCAAGTCTGATAGCAATGAATTCTATCAGCTTTTGTTTGCCTTAAAAAAAATGTGATTTACCTTCATTTTAATGAAGATAGTTTGCTGGAGATAGAATTCTGATTTGAAAGATTTTTACCTTCTTTAACCTCTTTAAAGGCATCATTTGATTATCCCCTGCTTGCATTGTTTCTGATAAGAAGTCACTGGTATTTCTTATATGTGATATCCTACATTTACTATTTATTTTTTCTGTGACTGCTTTTAAGATTTTCTTTTAAGTTGTACCTTGAGGTGGTTGTGGAGGGGAGTTTTAACCTGCTTGATGTTTTCTGAGCTTCTTAGATATGTAGATTATAGTTTTTATCAAACTGGAAAGTTTAAGGCCATTCTTTCAGCATTTTTTCTTCAAATATGCTTCTGCCCCTTTTCTCAACTCCAATTGCACATATGTTAAATCACATAATATTGTCTCACAGATCTCTGAAATTCAGTTCATTTTTTTCCTTCATCCTTTCTACCCATCCACCCCCAGGCTTTATTCCTGTAGTTTCTTTTGTTATGTCTTTAAGTTCATTGATCTTTTCTTCCCAGTATATGACCTGCTCTTTTATCTTGGATGTTTTATTTTTCAGTACTAAATGAGATATTTTGTTTTTTTTTTTTAATTTTCATTTCTAACTTTATCATGTTCATATTTTCTTAAAATCCTTGAATATATTTATGGGAGTTATTTTAAAATCTTTGTCTGCCAATTTCATTGTCTGTCTTCCTGGGTCTCTTTCTATTCACCTAATTTTTAGTTGGTTGTAAGTCACATTTTTTCCTTCTGACATGTTGTGGTTTTTATTTAAAGATGATGGACATTGTTATTTTGATGATTACTGTATTGGTGAATGTCTGGATTTTATTGTTTTTCTTAAAGTGTGTAATTTTATATATTTATTTAAGATTTTATTTATTTATTTCTTTGAGAGAGAGAGAGAGCACACACGCATGAGAGAGTAGGGGAAGGGGCAGAGGGAGAGGAGAGACAGAATCCCAAGCAGACTCCCTGCTGAA